>NW_027672145.1:0-260000 GCF_964165515.1 Mesoplodon bidens
ATGTACGTTATGACAGAATGTTGAGTAGTCTTCTCTTGGTACTCCGTAGGTCTTTGGTGATTATATACGTCTACTGTGTTTGTATATGTCTGTTAACCCCAATATCGTAATGAATTCAATCCTCACACCTTTCCTTTGGTGAACCATAAGTTTGTTTAATGAATCTGTGATTGCCCTTCTCCGTGGAAATATCTGCCCTGGTATCAATTTATAGGTAACACCTATAAGTGATATGATATGATATGTGTCTTTCACTTTCTGACTTACTCCAAGTCACGTGATTACCTCGAGACTCATCTACGGTGCTGCAAATGGCATTGTGTCCTTTTTTTCCTTGGCGAATATTCTGTCTTAGCGAGGTCCATATTCTGCAATGTGATTCCCTGAGGGCTGAGGATTAGCTGACCTGGGCAGCCTGACCCTGCCGGCAAGCCCTCCCCAGGTGTGCCTGGGTTGAGGTCAATATAAACAGCACTCCAGGCAGCAATAGCCCCTGCAGCTGTGCCTTACTCCATATTCTCTGCCCCGTCAGCAGTCTCGGGGCTGTGCTGGTGGGAGGGTGTGAGGGTCCACGGCTTTGTGGGTGGCCCGGTGTGAGTGGGGCTCTGCTGGACTTTCGGCAGGAGTTGCCAGGCTGCCACCTGTAAAGAAGAGGATGTGTCACCCATAACTTCCACTGGAATATCTCTCCGGGCTGAGGTGAGGAAGGAAAAAAAGGAGTGGGGGCCGGGACAGGAGGGGTATCTCAGGCAGGGCAATAGAAAGCTTCCAGAAGAGCGCCCGTGGCCAGTACCATCCTGGCTGACCTGCAGGCACCAAGTTGGCCTGCGTGCTGTCGCTGGTGTGGCTCCACGGCCCTTCCTCTAGGCTTTCAAGCCCTTGTACATATTCAGGTGTTTCACCTGGGAAGGGTGGGAACAGTTCAGCAGCATCTGGCCTGGGGCTCAGCTCACGTTTACTCACAGAGGCCTCGGCACGGTCTCCCAGCTTTGCAATGAGGATGCTCCTTGCGTGGGCGGGCGGGGCTCCTGGCTGTATGGGAGATGATTCCCCACCTCTGACCAATTTCAGAATTGTTTACCACTGGAGCAAGTGCCTTGGTAGTGTTTTCCTCTGTATAACTGTTAGGTTCATTTTTTTTTTCTTTTTTGGTTCAAGTTAGATTTTATTCCTCATTTATGTATTTATAGATATAAGCATGGAAATAATTCATTCGTATAAATACATCAGTGTGAATGGAAGAACTTTTTTTCTGTTTTATTTTTACATTTTATTTTTAAAAAATTTGAAATTTAATTTTAGTTATTTTTTTATACAGTAGGTTATTATTAGTTATCTATTTTATGCATAGACATGTATACAGGTCAATCCTAATCTCCCAACTCATCCCACCACCACCACCCCATGGCTTCCCCCACTTTGTGTCCATACGTTTGTTCTCTACCTCTGTGTCTCTATTTCTGCCCTGCAAACCAGTTCATCTCTACCATTTTTCTAGGTTCCACATATAGGCATTAATATACAATATTTGTTTTTCTCTTTCTGGCTTACTTCACTCTCTATGACAGTCTCTAGATCCATCAACTTCTCTACAAATGACCCAGTTTCATTCCTTTTTATGGCTGAGTAATATTCCATTTTGTATATGTACCACATCTTTATCCATTCGTCTGTCTGTGGGCATTTATGTTGCTTCCATTACCTGGCTATAGTAAAGAGTGCTGCAATGAACATTGTGGTGAATGTGTCTCTGTGATTTATGGTTTTCTCTGGGTATATGCCCAGAAGTGGGATTGCTGGATCCTATGGTAATTCTCTTTTTAGTTTTTTAAAGGAACCTCCATACTGTTCTGCATAGTGACTGTATCAATTTACATTCCCACCAATAGCGGAAGAGGGTTCCTTTTGTCCACACCGTCCCCAGAATTTGTTGATTGTAGATTATCTGATGATGCCGATTCTAACAGGTGTGAGGTCTTACCTCATTGTAGTTTTGATTTGCATTTCTCTAATAATTAGTGATGTTGAGCAGCTTTTCATGTGCGTCTTGGCCATCTCTGTGTCTTCTTTGAAGAAACGTCTCTTTAGATCTTCTGCCCATTTTTGTATTGGGTTGTTTGTTTTATTAATATTATGCTGCATGAGCTGTTTATATATATTGGAGATTAAACCTTTGTCCATTGATTCGTTTGTGAACGTTTTCGCCCATTCTGAGGGTTGCCTTTCTCCATTCCCGTTTTTTTTAACAAAGAAAGAAAGAAAGCAAAAGAAGCAGAACACTAATGTGCGTGAAATATGCCTCTTGAAACTGTCGTTTTGAAATATGGACGTCTTTTGAATTTTTTGGTCGATATATGACCCCAGGATTTGTTTTCAGGGCAGGTGTCATTTACAGGCCTGTAATGATTTGGAATATCCACTGACCATTAGTGCTGGCATTAAACCTGCAGTTGTGTGAAACGGCCACAAGGTGGCAGCAGTTCTCCCTTACCAACTCTGGTTACTAGGGCAGCAGAGCCTCAATGGAAGTCGTGTTCTAGATTAGAATGTTGAACGGAATGTGCCAGGAGAAAGCCCCTCAAGTTTGTCTCACTACTTCTTGTTCGTGTTTTTAATTTAATTTTTTATTTTTTATTACAGCAAGTTTGAGTACAACGTTTAGCTTGTTGTAGGTGTGCAAGAGGTGGTTCTTTTACACATATACATATGTCTGTTCTTCCTGGGATCCTTTTCCCATGTACGTTATGACAGAATGTTGAGTAGTCTTCTCTTGGTACTCCGTAGGTCTTTGGTGATTATATACGTCTACTGTGTTTGTATATGTCTGTTAACCCCAATATCGTAATGAATTCAATCCTCACACCTTTCCTTTGGTGAACCATAAGTTTGTTTAATGAATCTGTGATTGCCCTTCTCCGTGGAAATATCTACCCTGGTATCAATTTATAGGTAACACCTATAAGTGATATGATATGATATGTGTCTTTCACTTTCTGACTTACTCCAAGTCACGTGATTACCTCGAGACTCATCTAAGGTGCTGCAAATGGCATTGTTTCCTTTTTTTCCTTGGCGAATATTCTGTCTTAGCGAGGTCCATATTCTGCAATGTGATTCCCTGAGGGCTGAGGATTAGCTGACCTGGGCAGCCTGACCCTGGCGGCAAGCCCTCCCCAGGGTTGCCTGGGTTGAGGTCAATATAAACAGCACTCCAGGCAGCAATAGCCCTTGCAGCTGTGCCTTACTCCATATTCTCTGCCCCGTCAGCAGTCTCGGGGCTGTGCTGGTGGGAGGGTGTGAGGGTCCACGGCTTTGTGGGTGGCCCGGTGTGAGTGGGGCTCTGCTGGACTTTCGGCAGGAGTTGCCAGGCTGCCACCTGTAAAGAAGAGGATGTGTCACCGATAACTTCCACTGGAATATCTCTCCGGGCTGAGGTGAGGAAGGAAAAAAAGGAGTGGGGGCCGGGACAGGAGGGGTATCTCAGGCAGGGCAATAGAAAGCTTCCAGAGGAGCGCCCGTGGCCAGTACCATCCTGGCTCACCTGCAGGCAACAAGTTGGCCTGCGTACTGTCGCTGGTGTGGCTCCACGGCCCTTCCTCTAGGCTTTCAAGCCCTTGTACATATTCAGGTGTTTCACCTGGGAAGGGTGGGAACAGTTCAGCAGCATCTGGCCTGGGGCTCAGCTCACGTTTACTCACAGAGGCCTCGGCACGGTCTCCCAGCTTTGCAATGAGGATGCTCCTTGCGTGGGTGGGCGGGGCTGCTGGCTGTATGGGAGATGATTCCCCACCTCTGACCAATTTCAGAATTGTTTACCACTGGAGCAAGTGCCTTGGTAGTGTTTTCCTCTGTATAACTGTTAGGTTCAGTTTTTTTTTTTTCTTTTTTGGTTCAAGTTAGATTTTATTCCTCATTTATGTATTTATAGATATAAGCATGGAAAAAATTCATTCGTATAAATACATCAGTGTGAATGGAAGAACTTTTTTTCTGTTTTATTTTTACATTTTATTTTTTAAAATTTTTTAATTTAATTTAATTATTTTTTTATACAGTAGGTTATTATTAGTTATCTATTTTTTGCATAGACATGTATACAGGTCAATCCTAATCTCCCAACTCATCCCACCACCACCACCTCATGGCTTCCCCCACTTTGTGTCCATACGTTTGTTCTGTACCTCTGTGTCTCTATTTCTGCCCTGCAAACCAGTTCATCTCTACCATTTTTCTAGGTTCCACATATAGGCATTAATATACAATATTTGTTTTTCTCTTTCTGGCTTACTTCACTCTGTATGACAGTCTCTAGATCCATCAACTTCTCTACAAATGACCCAGTTTCATTCCTTTTTATGGCTGAGTAATATTCCATTTTGTATATGTACCACATCTTTATCCATTCGTCTGTCTGTGGCCATTTATGTTGCTTCCATAACCTGGCTATTGTAAATAGTGCTGCAATGAACATTGTGGTGAATGTGTCTCTGTGATTTATGGTTTTCTCTGGGTATATGCCCAGAAGTGGGATTGCTGGATCCTATGGTAATTCTCTTTTTAGTTTTTTAAAGGAACCTCCATACTCTTCTCCATAGTGACTGTATCAATTTACATTCCCACCAATAGCGGAAGAGGGTTCCTTTTGTCCACACCCTCCCCAGAATTTGTTGTTTGTAGATTATCTGATGTTGCCGATTCTAACAGGTGTGAGGTCTTACCTCATTGTAGTTTTGATTTGCAGTTCTCTAATAATTAGTGATGTTGAGCAGCTTTTCATGTGCGTCTTGGCCATCTCTGTGTCTTCTTTGAAGAAACGTCTCTTTAGATCTTCTGCCCATTTTTGTATTGGGTTGTTTGTTTTATTAATATTAAGCTGCATGAGCTGTTTATATATATTGGAGATTAAACCTTTGTCCATTGATTCGTTTGTGAACGTTTTCGCCCATTCTGAGGGTTGCCTTTTTCCATTCCCGTTTTTTTAACAAAGAAAGAAAGAAAGCAAAAGAAGCAGAACACTAATGTGCGTGAAATATGCCTCTTGAAACTGTCGTTTTGAAATATGGACGTCTTTTGAATTTTTTGGTCGATATATGACCCCAGGATTTGTTTTCAGGGCAGGTGTCATTTACAGGCCTGTAATGATTTGGAATATCCACTGACCATTAGCGCTGGCATTAAACCTGCAGTTGTGTGAAACGGCCACAAGGTGGCAGCAGTTCTCCCTTACCAAATCTGGTTACTAGGGCAGCAGAGCCTCAATGGAAGTCGTGTTCTAGATTGGAATGTAGAACGGAATGTGTCAGGAGAAAGCCCCTCAAGTTTGTCTCACTACTTCTTGTTCGTGTTTTTAATTTAATTTTTTTATTTTTTATTACAGCAAGTTTGAGTACAACGTTTAGCTTGTTGTAGGTGTGCAAGAGGTGGTTCTTTTACACATATACATATGTCTGTTCTTCCTGGGATCCTTTTCCCATGTACGTTATGACAGAATGTTGAGTAGTCTTCTCTTGGTACTCCGTAGGTCTTTGGTGATTATATACGTCTACTGTGTTTGTATATGTCTGTTAACCCCAATATCGTAATGAATTCAATCCTCACACCTTTCCTTTGGTGAACCATAAGTTTGTTTAATGAATCTGTGATTGCCCTTCTCCGTGGAAATATCTGCCCTGGTATCAATTTATACGTAACACCTATAAGTGATATGATATGATATGTGTCTTTCACTTTCTGACTTACTCCAAGTCACGTGATTACCTCGAGACTCATCTACGGTGCTGCAAATGGCATTGTGTCCTTTTTCTCCTTGGCGAATATTCTGTCTTAGCGAGGTCCATTTTCTGCAATGTGATTCCCTGAGGGCTGAGGATTAGCTGACCTGGGCAGCCTGACCCTGCCGGCAAGCCCTCCCCAGGTGTGCCTGGGTTGAGGTCAATATAAACAGCACTCCAGGCATCAATAGCCCCTGCAACTGTGCCTGACTCCATATTCTCTGCCCCGTCAGCAGTCTCGGGGCTGTGCTGGTGGGAGGGTGTGAGGGTCCACGGCTTTGTGGGTGGCCCGGTGTGAGTGGGGCTCTGCTGGACTTTCGGCAGGAGTTGCCAGGCTGCCACCTGTAAAGAAGAGGATGTGTCACCCATAACTTCCACTGGAATATCTCTCCGGGCTGAGGTGAGGAAGGAAAAAAAGGAGTGGGCGCCGGGACAGGAGGGGTATCTCAGGCAGGGCAATAGAAAGCTTCCAGAAGAGCGCCCGTGGCCAGTACCATCCTGGCTGACCTGCAGGCACCAAGTTGGCCTGCGTGCTGTCGCTGGTGTGGCTCCACGGCCCTTCCTCTAGGCTTTCAAGCCCTTGTACATATTCAGGTGTTTCACCTGGGAAGGGTGGGAACAGTTCAGCAGCATCTGGCCTGGGGCTCAGCTCACGTTTACTCACAGAGGCCTCGGCACGGGCTCCCAGCTTTGCAATGAGGATGCTCCTTGCGTGGGCGGGCGGGGCTGCTGGCTGTATGGGAGATGATTCCCCACCTCTGACCAATTTCAGAATTGTTTACCAGTGGAGCAAGTGCCTTGGTAGTGTTTTCCTCTGTATAACTGTTAGGTTCAATTTTTTTTTTCTTTTTTGGTTCAAGTTAGATTTTATTCCTCATTTATGTATTTATAGATATAAGCATGGAAATAATTCATTCGTATAAATATATCAGTGTGAATGGAAGAACTTTTTTTCTGTTTTATTTTTACATTTTATTTTTTAAAATTTTGAAATTTAATTTTAGTTATTTTTTCATACAGTAGGTTATTATTAGTTATCTATTTTATGCATAGACATGTATACAGGTCAATCCTAATCTCCCAACTCATCCCACCACCACCACCCCATGGCTTCCCCCACTTTGTGTCCATACGTTTGTTCTCTACCTCTGTGTCTCTATTTCTGCCCTGCAAACCAGTTCATCTCTACCATTTTTCTAGGTTCCACATATAGGCATTAATATACAATATTTGTTTTTCTCTTTCTGGCTTACTTCACTCTGTATGACAGTCTCTAGATCCATCAACTTCTCTACAAATGACCCAGTTTCATTCCTTTTTATGGCTGAGTAATATTCCATTTTGTATATGTACCACATCTTTATCCATTCGTCTGTCTGTGGCCATTTATGTTGCTTCCATTACCTGGCTATTGTAAATAGTGCTGCAATGAACATTGTGGTGAATGTGTCTTTGTGATTTATGGTTTTCTCTGGGTATATGCCCAGAAGTGGGATTGCTGGATCCTATGGTAATTCTCTTTTTAGTTTTTTAAAGGAACCTCCATACTGTTCTCCATAGTGACTGTATCAATTTACATTCCCACCAATAGCGGAAGAGGGTTCCTTTTGTCCACACCGTCCCCAGAATTTGTTGATTGTAGATTATCTGATGATGCCGATTCTAACAGGTGTGAGGTCTTACCTCATTGTAGTTTTGATTTGCATTTCTCTAATAATTAGTGATGTTGAGCAGCTTTTCATGTGCGTCTTGGCCATCTCTGTGTCTTCTTTGAAGAAACGTCTCTTTAGATCTTCTGCCCATTTTTGTATTGGGTTGTTTGTTTTATTAATATTAAGCTGCATGAGCTGTTTATATATATTGGAGATTAAACCTTTGTCCATTGATTCGTTTGTGAACGTTTTCGCCCATTCTGAGGGTTGCCTTTTTCCATTCCCGTTTTTTTTAACAAAGAAAGAAAGAAAGCAAAAGAAGCAGAACACTAATGTGCGTGAAATATGCCTCTTGAAACTGTCGTTTTGAAATATGGACGTCTTTTGAATTTTTTGGTCGATATATGACCCCAGGATTTGTTTTCAGGGCAGGTGTCATTTACAGGCCTGTAATGATTTGGAATATCCACTGACCATTAGCGCTGGCATTAAACCTGCAGTTGTGTGAAACGGCCACAAGGTGGCAGCAGTTCTCCCTTACCAAATCTGGTTACTAGGGCAGCAGAGCCTCAATGGAAGTCGTGTTCTAGATTGGAATGTAGAACGGAATGTGCCAGGAGAAAGCCCCTCAAGTTTGTCTCACTACTTCTTGTTCGTGTTTTTAATTTAATTTTTTATTTTTTATTACAGCAAGTTTGAGTACAACGTTTAGCTTGTTGTAGGTGTGCAAGAGGTGGTTCTTTTACACATATACATATGTCTGTTCTTCCTGGGATCCTTTTCCCATGTACGTTATGACAGAATGTTGAGTAGTCTTCTCTTGGTACTCCGTAGGTCTTTGGTGATTATATACGTCTACTGTGTTTGTATATGTCTGTTAACCCCAATATCGTAATGAATTCAATCCTCACACCTTTCCTTTGGTGAACCATAAGTTTGTTTAATGAATCTGTGATTGCCCTTCTCCGTGGAAATATCTGCCCTGGTATCAATTTATAGGTAACACCTATAAGTGATATGATATGATATGTGTCTTTCACTTTCTGACTTACTCCAAGTCACGTGATTACCTCGAGACTCATCTACGGTGCTGCAAATGGCATTGTGTCCTTTTTCTCCTTGGCGAATATTCTGTCTTAGCGAGGTCCATTTTCTGCAATGTGATTCCCTGAGGGCTGAGGATTAGCTGACCTGGGCAGCCTGACCCTGCCGGCAAGCCCTCCCCAGGTGTGCCTGGGTTGAGGTCAATATAAACAGCACTCCAGGCAGCAATAGCCCCTGCAGCTGTGCCTGACTCCATATTCTCTGCCCCGTCAGCAGTCTCGGGGCTGTGCTGGTGGGAGGGTGTGAGGGTCCACGGCTTTGTGGGTGGCCCGGTGTGAGTGGGGCTCTGCTGGACTTTCGGCAGGAGTTGCCAGGCTGCCACCTGTAAAGAAGAGGATGTGTCACCCATAACTTCCACTGGAATATCTCTCCGGGCTGAGGTGAGGAAGGAAAAAAAGGAGTGGGGGCCGGGACAGGAGGGGTATCACAGGCAGGGCAATAGAAAGCTTCCAGAAGAGCGCCCGTGGCCAGTACCATCCTGGCTGACCTGCAGGCACCAAGTTGGCCTGCGTGCTGTCGCTGGTGTGGCTCCACGGCCCTTCCTCTAGGCTTTCAAGCCCTTGTACATATTCAGGTGTTTCACCTGGGAAGGGTGGGAACAGTTCAGCAGCATCTGGCCTGGGGCTCAGCTCACGTTTACTCACAGAGGCCTCGGCACAGTCTCCCAGCTTTGCAATGAGGATGCTCCTTGCGTGGGTGGGCGGGGCTGCTGGCTGTATGGGAGATGAATCCCCACCTCTGACCAATTTCAGAATTGTTTACCAGTGGAGCAAGTGCCTTGGTAGTGTTTTCCTCTGTATAACTGTTAGGTTCAGTTTTTTTTTTTTCTTTTTTGGTTCAAGTTAGATTTTATTCCTCATTTATGTATTTATAGATATAAGCATGGAAATAATTCATTCGTATAAATACATCAGTGTGAATGGAAGAACTTTTTTTCTGTTTTATTTTTACATTTTATTTTTTAAAATTTTGAATTTTAATTTTAGTTATTTTTTCATACAGTAGGTTATTATTAGTTATCTATTTTATGCATAGACATGTATACAGGTCAATCCTAATCTCCCAACTCATCCCACCACCACCACCCCATGGCTTCCCCCACTTTGTGTCCATACGTTTGTTCTCTACCTCTGTGTCTCTATTTCTGCCCTGCAAACCAGTTCATCTCTACCATTTTTCTAGGTTCCACATATAGGCATTAATATACAATATTTGTTTTTCTCTTTCTGGCTTACTTCACTCTGTATGACAGTCTCTAGATCCATCAACTTCTCTACAAATGACCCAGTTTCATTCCTTTTTATGGCTGAGTTATATTCCATTTTGTATATGTACCACATCTTTATCCATTCGTCTGTCTGTGGGCATTTAGGTTGCTTCCATTACCTGGCTATTGTAAATAGTGCTGCAATGAACATTGTGGTGAATGTGTCTTTGTGATTTATGGTTTTCTCTGGGTATATGCCCAGAAGTGGGATTGCTGGATCCTATGGTAATTCTCTTTTTAGTTTTTTAAAGGAACCTCCATACTGTTCTCCATAGTGACTGTATCAATTTACATTCCCACCAATAGCGGAAGAGGGTTCCTTTTGTCCACACCGTCCCCAGAATTTGTTGATTGTAGATTATCAGATGATGCCGATTCTAACAGGTGTGAGGTCTTACCTCATTGTAGTTTTGATTTGCATTTCTCTAATAATTAGTGATGTTGAGCAGCTTTTCATGTGCGTCTTGGCCATCTCTGTGTCTTCTTTGAAGAAACGTCTCTTTAGATCTTCTGCCCATTTTTGTATTGGGTTGTTTGTTTTATTAATATTAAGCTGCATGAGCTGTTTATATATATTGGAGATTAAAACTTTGTCCATTGATTCGTTTGTGAACGTTTTCGCCCATTCTGAGGGTTGCCTTTCTCCATTCCCGTTTTTTTAACAAAGAAAGAAAGAAAGCAAAAGAAGCAGAACACTAATGTGCGTGAAATATGCCTCTTGAAACTGTCGTTTTGAAATATGGACGTCTTTTGAATTTTTTGGTCGATATATGACCCCAGGATTTGTTTTCAGGGCAGGTGTCATTTACAGGCCTGTAATGATTTGGAATATCCACTGACCATTAGCGCTGGCATTAAACCTGCAGTTGTGTGAAACGGCCACAAGGTGGCAGCAGTTCTCCCTTACCAAATCTGGTTACTAGGGCAGCAGAGCCTCAATGGAAGTTGTGTTCTAGATTGGAATGTAGAACGGAATGTGCCAGGAGAAAGCCCCTCAAGTTTGTCTCACTACTTCTTGTTCGTGTTTTTAATTTAATTTTTTATTTTTTATTACAGCAAGTTTGAGTACAACGTTTAGCTTGTTGTAGGTGTGCAAGACGTGGTTCTTTTACACATATACATATGTCTGTTCTTCCTGGGATCCTTTTCCCATGTACGTTATGACAGAATGTTGAGTAGTCTTCTCTTGGTACTCCGTAGGTCTTTGGTGATTATATACGTCTACTGTGTTTGTATATGTCTGTTAACCCCAATATCGTAATGAATTCAATCCTCACACCTTTCCTTTGGTGAACCATAAGTTTGTTTAATGAATCTGTGATTGCCCTTCTCCGTGGAAATATCTGCCCTGGTATCAATTTATAGGTAACACCTATAAGTGATATGATATGATATGTGTCTTTCACTTTCTGACTTACTCCAAGTCACGTGATTACCTCGAGACTCATCTACGGTGCTGCAAATGGCATTGTGTCCTTTTTCTCCTTGGCGAATATTCTGTCTAGCGAGGTCCATTTTCTGCAATGTGATTCCCTGAGGGCTGAGGATTAGCTGACCTGGGCAGCCTGACCCTGCCGGCAAGCCCTCCCCAGGTGTGCCTGGGTTGAGGTCAATATAAACAGCACTCCAGGCAGCAATAGCCCCTGCAGCTGTGCCTTACTCCATATCCTCTGCCCCGTCAGCAGTCTCGGGGCTGTGCTGGTGGGAGGGTGTGAGGGTCCACGGCTTTGTGGGTGGCCCGGTGTGAGTGGGGCTCTGCTGGACTTTTGGCAGGAGTTGCCAGGCTGCCACCTGTAAAGAAGAGGATGTGTCACCCATAACTTCCACTGGAATATCTCTCCGGGCTGAGGTGAGGAAGGAAAAAAAGGAGTGGGGGCCGGGACAGGAGGTGTATCTCAGGCAGGGCAATAGAAAGCTTCCAGAAGAGCGCCCGTGGCCAGTACCATCCTGGCTGACCTGCAGGCACCAAGTTGGCCTGCGTGCTGTCTCTGCTGTGGCTCCAAGGCCCTTCCTCTAGGCTTTCAAGCCCTTGTACATATTCAGGTGTTTCACCTGGGAAGGGTGGGAACAGTTCAGCAGCATCTGGCCTGGGGCTCAGCTCACGTTTACTCACAGAGTCCTCGGCACGGTCTCCCAGCTTTGCAATGAGGATGCTCCTTGCGTGGGCGGGCGGGGCTGCTGGCTGTATGGGAGATGATTCCCCACCTCTGACCAATTTCAGAATTGTTTACCAATGGAGCAAGTGCCTTGGTAGTGTTTTCCTCTGTATAACTGTTAGGTTCAGTTTTTTTTTTCTTTTTTGGTTCAAGTTAGATTTTATTCCTCATTTATGTATTTATAGATATAAGCATGGAAATAATTCATTCGTATAAATACATCAGTGTGAATGGAAGAACTTTTTTTCTGTTTTATTTTTACATTTTATTTTTTAAAATTTTGAAATTTAATTTTAGTTATTTTTTATACAGTAGGTTATTATTAGTTATCTATTTTATGCATAGACATGTATACAGGTCAATCCTAATCTCCCAACTCATCCCACCACCACCACCCCATGGCTTCCCCCACTTTGTGTCCATACGTTTGTTCTCTACCTCTGTGTCTCTATTTCTGCCCTGCAAACCAGTTCATCTCTACCATTTTTCTAGGTTCCACATATAGGCATTAATATACAATATTTGTTTTTCTCTTTCTGGCTTACTTCACTCTGTATGACAGTTTCTAGATCCATCAACTTCTCTACAAATGACCCAGTTTCATTCCTTTTTATGGCTGAGTAATATTCCATTTTGTATATGTACCACATCTTTATCCATTCGTCTGTCTGTGGGCATTTAGGTTGCTTCCATAACCTGGCTATTGTAAATAGTGCTGCAATGAACATTGTGGTGAATGTGTCTCTGTGATTTATGGTTTTCTCTGGGTATATGCCCAGAAGTGGGATTGCTGGATCCTATGGTAATTCTCTTTTTAGTTTTTTAAAGGACCCTCCATACTGTTCTCCATAGTGACTGTATCAATTTACATTCCCACCAATAGCGGAAGAGGGTTCCTTTTGTCCACACCCTCCCCAGAATTTGTTGTTTGTAGATTATCTGATGATGCCGATTCTAACAGGTGTGAGGTCTTACCTCATTGTAGTTTTAATTAGTGATGTTGAGCAGCTTTTCATGTGCGTCTTGGCCATCTCTGTGTCTTCTTTGAAGAAACGTCTCTTTAGATCTTCTGCCCATTTTTGTATTGGGATGTTTGTTTTATTAGTATTAAGCTGCATGAGCTGTTTATATATATTGGAGATTAAACCTTTGTCCATTGATTCGTTTGTGAACGTTTTCGCCCATTCTGAGGGTTGCCTTTTTCCATTCCCGTTATTTTTAACAAAGAAAGAAAGAAAGCAAAAGAAGCAGAACACTAATGTGCGTGAAATATGCCTCTTGAAACTGTCGTTTTGAAATATGGACGTCTTTTGAATTTTTTGGTCGATATATGACCCCAGGATTTGTTTTCAGGGCAGGTGTCATTTACAGGCCTGTAATGATTTGGAATATCCACTGACCATTAGGGCTGGCATTAAACCTGCAGTTGTGTGAAACGGCCACAAGGTGGCAGCAGTTCTCCCTTACCAAATCTGGTTACTAGGGCAGCAGAGCCTCAATGGAAGTCGTGTTCTAGATTGGAATGTAGAACGGAATGTGCCAGGAGAAAGCCCCTCAAGTTTGTCTCACTACTTCTTGTTCGTGTTTTTAATTTAATTTTTTATTTTTTATTACAGCACGTTTGAGTACAACGTTTAGCTTGTTGTAGGTGTGCAAGAGGTGGTTCTTTTACACATATACATATGTCTGTTCTTCCTGGGATCCTTTTCCCATGTACGTTATGACAGAATGTTGAGTAGTCTTCTCTTGGTACTCCGTAGGTCTTTGGTGATTATATACGTCTACTGTGTTTGTATCTGTCTGTTAACCCCAATATCGTAATGAATTCAATCCTCACACCTTTCCTTTGGTGAACCATAAGTTTGTTTAATGAATCTGTGATAGCCCTTCTCCGTGGAAATATCTGCCCTGGTATCAATTTATAGGTAACACCTATAAGTGATATGATATGATATGTGTCTTTCACTTTCTGACTTACTCCAAGTCACGTGATTACCTCGAGACTCATCTACGGTGCTGCAAATGGCATTGTGTCCTTTTTCTCCTTGGCGAATATTCTGTCTTAGCGAGGTCCATTTTCTGCAATGTGATTCCCTGAGGGCTGAGGATTAGCTGACCTGGGCAGCCTGACCCTGCCGGCAAGCCCTCCCCAGGTGTGCCTGGGTTGAGGTCAATATAAACAGCACTCCAGGCAGCAATAGCCCCTGCAGCTGTGCCTGACTCCATATTCTCTGCCCCGTCAGCAGTCTCGGGGCTGTGCTGGTGGGAGGGTGTGAGGGTCCACGGCTTTGTGGGTGGCCCGGTGTGAGTGGGGCTCTGCTGGACTTTCGGCAGGAGTTGCCAGGCTGCCACCTGTAAAGAAGAGGATGTGTCACCCATAACTTCCACTGGAATATCTCTCCGGGCTGAGGTGAGGAAGGAAAAAAAGGAGTGGGGGCCGGGACAGGAGGGGTATCTCAGGCAGGGCAATAGAAAGCTTCCAGAAGAGTGCCCGTGGCCAGTACCATCCTGGCTGACCTGCAGGCACCAAGTTGGCCTGCGTGCTGTCGCTGGTGTGGCTCCACGGCCCTTCCTCTAGGCTTTCAAGCCCTTGTACATATTCAGGTGTTTCACCTGGGAAGGGTGGGAACAGTTCAGCAGCATCTGGCCTGGGGCTCAGCTCACGTTTACTCACAGAGGCCTCCGCACGGTCTCCCAGCTTTGCAATGAGGATGCTCCTTGCGTGGGCGGGCGGGGCTGCTGGCTGTATGGGAGATGATTCCCCACCTCTGACCAATTTCAGAATTGTTTACCACTGGAGCAAGTGCCTTCGTAGTGTTTTCCTCTGTATAATTCTTAGGTTCAGTTTTTTTTTCTTTTTTGGTTCAAGTTAGATTTTATTCCTCATTTATGTATTTATAGATATAAGCATGGAAATAATTCATTCGTATAAATACATCAGTGTGAATGGAAGAACTTTTTTTCTGTTTTATTTTTACATTTTATTTTTTAAATTTTTGAAATTTAATTTTAGTTATTTTTTATACAGTAGGTTATTATTAGTTATCTATTTTATGCATAGACATGTATACAGGTCAATCCTAATCTCCCAACTCATCCCACCACCACCACCCCATGGCTTCCCCCACTTTGTGTCCATACGTTTGTTCTCTACCTCTGTGTCTCTATTTCTGCCCTGCAAACCAGTTCATCTCCACCATTTTTCTAGGTTCCACATATAGGCATTAATATACAATATTTGTTTTTCTCTTTCTGGCTTACTTGACTCTGTATGACAGTCTCTAGATCCATCAACTTCTCTACAAATGACCCAGTTTCATTCCTTTTTATGGCTGAGTAATATTCCATTTTGTATATGTACCACATCTTTATCCATTCGTCTGTCTGTGGGCATTTATGTTGCTTCCATAACCTGGCTATTGTAAATAGTGCTGCAATGAACATTGTGGTGAATGTGTCTCTGTGATTTATGGTTTTCTCTGGGTATATGCCCAGAAGTGGGATTGCTGGATCCTATGGTAATTCTCTTTTTAGTTTTTTAAAGGAACCTCCATACTGTTCTCCATAGTGACTGTATCAATTTACATTCCCACCAATAGCGGAAGAGGGTTCCTTTTGTCCACACCCTTCCCAGAATTTGTTGTTTGTAGATTATCTGATGATGCCGATTCTAACAGGTGTGAGGTCTTACCTCATTGTCGTTTTGATTTGCATTTCTCTAATGATTAGTGATGTTGAGCAGCTTTTCATGTGCGTCTTGGCCATCTCTGTGTCTTCTTTGAAGAAACGTCTCTTTAGATCTTCTGCCCATTTTTGTATTGGGTTGTTTGTTTTATTAATATTAAGCTGCATGAGCTGTTTATATATATTGGAGATTAAACCTTTGTCCATTGATTCATTTGTGAACGTTTTCGCCCATTCTGAGGGTTGCCTTTGTCCATTCCCGTTTTTTTAACAAAGAAAGAAAGAAAGCAAAAGAAGCAGAACACTAATGTGCGTGAAATATGCCTCTTGAAACTGTCGTTTTGAAATATGGACGTCTTTTGAATTTTTTGGTCGATATATGACCCCAGGATTTGTTTTCAGGGCAGGTGTCATTTACAGGCCTGTAATGATTTGGAATATCCACTGACCTTTAGCGCTGGCATTAAACCTGCAGTTGTGTGAAACGGCCACATGGTGGCAGCAGTTCTCCCTTACCAAATCTGGTTACTAGGGCAGCAGAGCCTCAATGGAAGTCGTGTTCTAGATTAGAATGTAGAACGGAATGTGCCAGGAGAAAGCCCCTCAAGTTTGTCTCACTACTTCTTGTTCGAGTTTTTAATTTAATTTTTTATTTTTTATTACAGCAAGTTTGAGTACAACGTTTAGCTTGTTGTAGGTGTGCAAGAGGTGGTTCTTTTACACATATACATATGTCTGTTCTTCCTGGGATCCTTTTCCCATGTACGTTATGACAGAATGTTGAGTAGTCTTCTCTTGGTACTCCGTAGGTCTTTGGTGATTATATACGTCTACTGTGTTTGTATCTGTCTGTTAACCCCAATATCGTAATGAATTCAATCCTCACACCTTTCCTTTGGTGAACCATAAGTTTGTTTAATGAATCTGTGATTGCCCTTCTCCGTGGAAATATCTGCCCTGGTATCAATTTATAGGTAACACCTATAAGTGATATGATATGATATGTGTCTTTCACTTTCAGACTTACTCCAAGTCACGTGATTACCTCGAGACTCATCTACGGTGCTGCAAATGGCATTGTGTCCTTTTTTTCCTTGGCGAATATTCTGTCTTAGCGAGGTCCATTTTCTGCAATGTGATTCCCTGAGGGCTGAGGATTAGCTGACCTGGGCAGCCTGACCCTGCCGGCAAGCCCTCCCCAGGTGTGCCTTGGTTGAGGTCAATATAAACAGCACTCCAGGCAGCAATAGCCCCTGCAGCTGTGAGTTACTCCATATTCTCTGCCCCGTCAGCAGTCTCGGGGCTCTGCTGGTGGGAGGGTGTGAGGGTCCATGGCTTTGTGGGTGGCCCGGTGTGAGTGGGGCTCTGCTGGACTTTCGGCAGGAGTTGCCAGGCTGCCACCTGTAAAGAAGAGGATGTGTCACCCATAACTTCCACTGGAATATCTCTCCGGGCTGAGGTGAGGAAGGAAAAAAAGGAGTGGGGGCCGGGACAGGAGGGGTATCTCAGGCAGGGCAATAGAAAGCTTCCAGAAGAGCGCCCATGGCCAGTACCATCCTGGCTGACCTGCAGGCACCAAGTTGGCCTGCGTGCTGTCGCTGGTGTGGCTCCACGGCCCTTCCTCTAGGCTTTCAAGCCCTTGTACATATTCAGGTGTTTCACCTGGGAAGGGTGGGAACAGTTCAGCAGCATCTGGCCTGGGGCTCAGCTCACGTTTACTCACAGAGGCCTCGGCACGGTCTCCCAGCTTTGCAATGAGGATGCTCCTTGCGTGGGCGGGCGGGGCTGCTGGCTGTATGGGAGATGATTCCCCACCTCTGACCAATTTCAGAATTGTTTACCAGTGGAGCAAGTGCCTTGGTAGTGTTTTCCTCTGTATAAGTGTTAGGTTCAGTTTTTTTTTTTTCTTTTTTGGTTCAAGTTAGATTTTATTCCTCTTTTATGTATTTATAGATATAAGCATGGAAATAATTCATTCGTATAAATACATCAGTGTGAATGGAAGAACTTTTTTTCTGTTTTATTTTTACATTTTATTTTTTAAAATTTTGAAATTTAATTTTAGTTATTTTTTATACAGTAGGTTATTATTAGTTATTTATTTTATGCATAGACATGTATACAGGTCAATCCTAATCTCCCAACTCATCCCACCACCACCACCCCATGGCTTCCCGCACTTTGTGTCCATACGTTTGTTCTCTACCTCTGTGTCTCTATTTCTGCCCTGCAAACCAGTTCATCTCTACCATTTTTCTAGGTTCCACATATAGGCATTAATATACAATATTTGTTTTTCTCTTTCTGACTTACTTCACTCTGTATGACAGTCTCTAGATCCATCAACTTCTCTACAAATGACCCAGTTTCATTCCTTTTTATGGCTGAGTAATATTCCATTTTGTATATGTACCACATCTTTATCCATTCGTCTGTCTGTGGGCATTTAGGTTGCTTCCATTACCTGGCTATTGTAAATAGTGCTGCAATGATCATTGTGGTGAATGTGTCTTTGTGATTTATGGTTTTCTCTGTGTATATGCCCAGAAGTGGGATTGCTGGGTCCTATGGTAATTCTCTTTTTAGTTTTTTAAAGGAACCTCCATACTGTTCTCCATAGTGACTGTATCAATTTACATTCCCACCAATAGCGGAAGAGGGTTCCTTTTGTCCACACCGTCCCCAGAATTTGTTGATTGTAGATTATCTGATGATGCCGATTCTAACAGGTGTGAGGTCTTACCTCATTGCAGTTTTGATTTGCATTTCTCTAATAATTAGTGATGTTGAGCAGCTTTTCATGTGCGTCTTGGCCATCTCTGTGTCTTCTTTGAAGAAACGTCTCTTTAGATCTTCTGCCCATTTTTGTATTGGGTTGTTTGTTTTATTAATATTAAGCTGCATGAGCTGTTTATATATATTGCAGATTAAACCTTTGTCCATTGATTCGTTTGTGAACGTTTTCGCCCATTCTGAGGGTTGCCTTTCTCCATTCCCGTTTTTTTTAACAAAGAAAGAAAGAAAGCAAAAGAAGCAGAACACTAATGTGCGTGAAATATGCCTCTTGAAACTGTCGTTTTGAAATATGGACGTCTTTTGAATTTTTTGGTCGATATATGACCCCAGGATTTGTTTTCAGGGCAGGTGTCATTTACAGGCCTGTAATGATTTGGAATATCCACTGACCATTAGCGCTGGCATTAAAACTGCAGTTGTGTGAAACGGCCACAAGGTGGCAGCAGTTCTCCCTTACCAAATCTGGTTACTAGGGCAGCAGAGCCTCAATGGAAGTCGTGTTCTAGATTAGAATGTAGAACGGAATGTGCCAGGAGAAAGCCCCTCAAGTTTGTCTCACTACTTCTTGTTCGTGTTTTTAATTTAATTTTTTATTTTTTATTACAGCAAGTTTGAGTACAACGTTTAGCTTGTTGTAGGTGTGCAAGAGGTGGTTCTTTTACACATATACATATGTCTGTTCTTCCTGGGATCCTTTTCCCATGTACGTTATGACAGAATGTTGAGTAGTCTTCTCTTGGTACTCCGTAGGTCTTTGGTGATTATATACGTCTACTGTGTTTGTATCTGTCTGTTAACCCCAATATCGTAATGAATTCAATCCTCACACCTTTCCTTTGGTGAACCATAAGTTTGTTTAATGAATCTGTGATTGCCCTTCTCCGTGGAAATATCTGCCCTGGTATCAATTTATAATTAACACCTATAAGTGATATGATATGATATGTGTCTTTCACTTTCTGACTTACTCCAAGTCACGTGATTACCTCGAGACTCATCTACGGTGCTGCAAATGGCATTGTGTCCTTTTTTTCCTTGGCGAATATGCTGTCTTAGCGAGGTCCATATTCTGCAATGTGATTCCCTGAGGGCTGAGGATTAGCTGACCTGGGCAGCCTGACCCTGCCGGCAAGCCCTCCCCAGGTGTGCCTGGGTTGAGGTCAATATAAACAGCACTCCAGGCAGCAATAGCCCCTGCAGCTGTGCCTTGCACCATATTCTCTGCCCCGTCAGCAGTCTCGGGGCTGTGCTGGTGGGAGGGTGTGAGGGTCCACGGCTTTGTGGGTGGCCCGGTGTGAGTGGGGCTCTGCTGGACTTTCGGCAGGAGTTGCCAGGCTGCCACCTGTAAAGAAGAGGATGTGTCACCCATAACTTCCACTGGAATATCTCTCCGGGCTGAGGTGAGGAAGGAAAAAAAGGAGTGGCGGCCGGGACAGGAGGGGTATCTCAGGCAGGGCAATAGAAAGCTTCCAGAAGAGCGCCCGTGGCCAGTACCATCCTGGCTGACCTGCAGGCACCAAGTTGGCCTGCGTGCTGTCGCTGGTGTGGCTCCACGGCCCTTCCTCTAGGCTTTCAAGCCCTTGTACATATTCAGGTGTTTCACCTGGGAAGGGTGGGAAGAGTTCAGCAGCATCTGGCCTGGGGCTCAGCTCACGTTTACTCACAGAGACCTCGGCACGGTCTCCCAGCTTTGCAATGAGGATGCTCCTTGCGTGGGCGGGCGGGGCTGCTGGCTGTATGGGAGATGATTCCCCACCTCTGACCAATTTCAGAATTGTTTACCAATGGAGCAAGTGCCTTGGTAGTGTTTTCCTCTGTATAACTGTTAGGTTCAGTTTTTTTTTTCTTTTTTGGTTCAAGTTAGATTTTATTCCTCATTTATGTATTTATAGATATAAGCATGGAAATAATTCATTCGTATAAATACATCAGTGTGAATGGAAGAACTTTTTTTCTGTTTTATTTTTACATTTTATTTTTTAAAATTTTGAAATTTAATTTTAGTTATTTTTTATACAGTAGGTTATTATTAGTTATCTATTTTATGCATAGACATGTATACAGGTCAATCCTAATCTCCCAACTCATCCCACCACCACCACCCCATGGCTTCCCCCACTTTGTGTCCATACGTTTGTTCTCTACCTCTGTGTCTCTATTTCTGCCCTGCAAACCAGTTCATCTCTACCATTTTTCTAGGTTCCACATATAGGCATTAATATACAAT
This sequence comes from Mesoplodon bidens, assembly GCF_964165515.1. NCBI lineage: Eukaryota > Metazoa > Chordata > Mammalia > Artiodactyla > Ziphiidae > Mesoplodon > Mesoplodon bidens. The sequence continues at coordinate 20,658 of NW_027672145.1, forward strand.
ATTTGTTTTTCTCTTTCTGGCTTACTTCACTCTGTATGACAGTCTCTAGATCCATCAACTTCTCTACAAATGACCCAGTTTCATTCCTTTTTATGGCTGAGTAATATTCCATTTTATATATGTACCACATCTTTATCCATTCGTCTGTCTGTGGGCATTTAGGTTGCTTCCATAACCTGGCTATTGTAAATAGTGCTGCAATGAACATTGTGGTGAATGTGTCTCTGTGATTTATGGTTTTCTCTGGGTATATGCCCAGAAGTGGGATTGCTGGATCCTATGGTAATTCTCTTTTTAGTTTTTTAAAGGAACCTCCATACTGTTCTCCATAGTGACTGTATCAATTTACATTCCCACCAATAGCGGAAGAGGGTTCCTTTTGTCCACACCCTCCCCAGAATTTGTTGTTTGTAGATTATCTGATGATGCCGATTCTAACAGGTGTGAGGTCTTACCTCATTGTAGTTTTGATTTGCATTTCTCTAATAATTAGTGATGTTGAGCAGCTTTTCATGTGCGTCTTGGCCATCTCTGTGTCTTCTTTGAAGAAACGTCTCTTTAGATCTTCTGCCCATTTTTGTATTGGGATGTTTGTTTTATTTGTATTAAGCTGCATGAGCTGTTTATATATATTGGAGATTAAACCTTTGTCCATTGATTCGTTTGTGAACGTTTTCGCCCATTCTGAGGGTTGCCTTTTTCCATTCCCGTTTTTTTTAACAAAGAAAGAAAGAAAGCAAAAGAAGCAGAACACTAATGTGCGTGAAATATGCCTCTTGAAACTGTCGTTTTGAAATATGGACGTCTTTTGAATTTTTTGGTCGATATATGACCCCAGGATTTGTTTTCAGGGCAGGTGTCATTTACAGGCCTGTAATGATTTGGAATATCCACTGACCATTAGGGCTGGCATTAAACCTGCAGTTGTGTGAAACGGCCACAAGGTGGCAGCAGTTCTCCCTTACCAAATCTGGTTACTAGGGCAGCAGAGCCTCAATGGAAGTCGTGTTCTAGATTGGAATGTAGAACGGAATGTGCCAGGAGAAAGCCCCTCAAGTTTGTCTCACTACTTCTTGTTCGTGTTTTTAATTTAATTTTTTATTTTTTATTACAGCACGTTTGAGTACAACGTTTAGCTTGTTGTAGGTGTGCAAGAGGTGGTTCTTTTACACATATACATATGTCTGTTCTTCCTGGGATACTTTTCCCATGTACGTTATGACAGAATGTTGAGTAGTCTTCTCTTGGTACTCCGTAGGTCTTTGGTGATTATATACGTCTACTGTGTTTGTATCTGTCTGTTAACACGAATATCGTAATGAATTCAATCCTCACACCTTTCCTTTGGTGAACCATAAGTTTGTTTAATGAATCTGTGATTGCCCTTCTCCGTGGAAATATCTGCCCTGGTATCAATTTATAGGTAACACCTATAAGTGATATGATATGATATGTGTCTTTCACTTTCTGACTTACTCCAAGTCACGTGATTACCTCGAGACTCATCTACGGTGCTGCAAATGGCATTGTGTCCTTTTTCTCCTTGGCGAATATTCTGTCTTAGCGAGGTCCATTTTCTGCAATGTGATTCCCTGAGGGCTGAGGATTAGCTGACCTGGGCAGCCTGACCCTGCCGGCAAGCCCTCCCCAGGTGTGCCTGGGTTGAGGTCAATATAAACAGCACTCCAGGCAGCAATAGCCCCTGCAGCTGTGCCTGACTCCATATTCTCTGCCCCGTCAGCAGTCTTGGGGCTGTGCTGGTGGGAGGGTGTGAGGGTCCACGGCTTTGTGGGTGGCCCGGTGTGAGTGGGGCTCTGCTGGACTTTCGGCAGGAGTTGGCAGGCTGCCACCTGTAAAGAAGAGGATGTGTCACCCATAACTTCCACTGGAATATCTCTCCGGGCTGAGGTGAGGAAGGAAAAAAAGGAGTGGGGGCCGGGACAGTAGGGTTATCTCAGGCAGGGCAATAGAAAGCATCCAGAAGAGCGCCCGTGGCCAGTACCATCCTGGCTGACCTGCAGGCACCAAGTTGGCCTGCGTGCTGTCGCTGCTGTGGCTCCACGGCCCTTCCTCTAGGCTTTCAAGCCCTTGTACATATTCAGGTGTTTCACCTGGGAAGGGTGGGAACAGTTCAGCAGCATCTGGCCTGGGGCTCAGCTCACGTTTACTCACAGAGGCCTCGGCACGGTCTCCCAGCTTTGCAATGAGGATGCTCCTTGCGTGGGCGGGCGGGGCTGCTGGCTGTATGGGAGATGATTCCCCACCTCTGACCAATTTCAGAATTGTTTACCACTGGAGCAAGTGCCTTGGTAGTGTTTTCCTCTGTATAACTGTTAGGTTCAGTTTTTTTTTTTTCTTTTTTGGTTCAAGTTAGATTTTATTCCTCATTTATGTATTTATAGATATAAGCATGGAAATAATTCATTCGTATAAATACATCAGTGTGAATGGAAGAACTTTTTTTCTGTTTTATTTTTACATTTTATTTTTTAAAATTTTGAAATTTAATTTTAATTATTTTTTTATACAGTAGGTTATTATTAGTTATCTATTTTATGCATAGACATGTATACAGGTCAATCCTAATCTCCCAACTCATCCCAACACCACCACCCCATGGCTTCCCCCACTTTGTGTCCATACGTTTGTTCTCTACCTCTGTGTCTCTATTTCTGCCCTGCAAACCAGTTCATCTCTACCATTTTTCTAGGTTCCACATATAGGCATTAATATACAATATTTGTTTTTCTCTTTCTGGCTTACTTGACTCTGTATGACAGTCTCTAGATCCATCAACTTCTCTACAAATGACCCAGTTTCATTCCTTTTTATGGCTGAGTAATATTCCATTTTATATATGTACCACATCTTTATCCATTCGTCTGTCTGTGGGCATTTATGTTGCTTCCATAACCTGGCTATTGTAAATAGTGCTGCAATGAACATTGTGGTGAATGTGTCTCTGTGATTTATGGTTTTCTCTGGGTATATGCCCAGAAGTGGGATTGCTGGATCCTATGGTAATTCTCTTTTTAGTTTTTTAAAGGAACCTCCATACTGTTCTCCATAGTGACTGTATCAATTTACATTCCCACCAATAGCGGAAGAGGGTTCCTTTTGTCCACACCCTCCCCAGAGTTTGTTGTTTGTAGATTATCTGATGATGCCGATTCTAACAGGTGTGAGGTCTTACCTCATTGTAGTTTTGATTTGCATTTCTCTAATAATTAGTGATGTTGAGCAGCTTTTCATGTGCGTCTTGGCCATCTCTGTGTCTTCTTTGAAGAAACGTCTCTTTAGATCTTCTGCCCATTTTTGTATTGGGTTGTTTGTTTTATTAATATTAAGCTGCATGAGCTGTTTATATATATTGGAGATTAAACCTTTGTCCATTGATTCGTTTGTGAATATTTTCGCCCATTCTGAGGGTTGCCTTTTTCCATTCCCGTTTTTTTTAACAAAGAAAGAAAGAAAGCAAAAGAAGCAGAACACTAATGTGCGTGAAATATGCCTCTTGAAACTGTCGTTTTGAAATATGGACGTCTTTTGAATTTTTTGGTCGATATATGACCCCAGGATTTGTTTTTAGGGCAGGTGTCATATACAGGCCTGTAATGATTTGGAATATCCACTGACCATTAGCGCTGGCATTAAACCTGCAGTTGTGTGAAACGGCCACAAGGTGGCAGCAGTTCTCCCTTACCAAATCTGGTTACTAGGGCAGCAGAGCCTCAATGGAAGTCGTGTTCTAGATTGGAATGTAGAACGGAATGTGCCAGGAGAAAGCCCCTCAAGTTTGTCTCACTACTTCTTGTTCGTGTTTTTAATTTAATTTATTATTTTTTATTACAGCAACTTTGAGTACAACGTTTAGCTTGTTGTAGGTGTGCAAGAGGTGGTTCTTTTACACATATACATATGTCTGTTCTTCCTGGGATCCTTTTCCCATGTACGTTATGACAGAATGTTGAGAAGTCTTCTCTTGGTACTCCGTAGGTCTTTGGTGATTATATACGTCTACTGTGTTTGTATCTGTCTGTTAACCACAATATCGTAATGAATTCAATCCTCACACCTTTCCTTTGGTGAAACATAAGTTTGTTTAATGAATCTGTGATTGCCCTTCTCCGTGGAAATATCTGCCCTGGTATCAATTTATAGGTAACACCTATAAGTGATAGGATATGATATGTGTCTTTCACTTTCTGACTTACTCCAAGTCACGTGATTACCTCGAGACTCATCTACGGTGCTGCAAATGGCATTGTGTCCTTTTTCTCCTTGGCGAATATTCTGTCTTAGCGAGGTCCATTTTCTGCAATGTGATTCCCTGAGGGCTGAGGATTAGCTGACCTGGGCAGCCTGACCCTGCCGGCAAGCCCTCCCCAGGGTTGCCTGGGTTGAGGTCAATATAAACAGCACTCCAGGCATCAATAGCCCCTGCAGCTGTGCCTGACTCCATATTCTCTGCCCCGTCAGCAGTCTCGGGGCTGTGCTGGTGGGAGGGTGTGAGGGTCCACGGCTTTGTGGGTGGCCCGGTGTGAGTGGGGCTCTGCTGGACTTTCGGCAGGAGTTGCCAGGCTGCCACCTGTAAAGAAGAGGATGTGTCACCCATAACTTCCACTGGAATATCTTTCCGGGCTTAGGTGAGGAAGGAAAAAAAAGAGTGGGGGCCGGGACAGGAGGTGTATCTCAGGCAGGGCAATAGAAAGCTTCCAGAAGAGCGCCCGTGGCCAGTACCATCCTGGCTGACCTGCAGGCACCAAGTTGGCCTGCGTGCTGTCGCTGGTGTGGCTCCACGGCCCTTCCTCTAGGCTTTCAAGCCCTTGTACATATTCAGGTGTTTCACCTGGGAAGGGTGGGAACAGTTCAGCAGCATCTGGCCTGGGGCTCAGCTCACGTTTACTCACAGAGGCCTCGGCACGGTCTCCCAGCTTTGCAATGAGGATGCTCCTGGCGTGGGCGGGCGGGGATGCTGGCTGTATGGGAGATGATTCCCCACCTCTGACCAATTTCAGAATTGTTTACCAGTGGAGCAAGTGCCTTGGTAGTGTTTTCCTCTGTATAACTGTTAGGTTCAGTTTTTTCTTTTTTCTTTTTTGGTTCAAGTTAGATTTTATTCCTCTTTTATGTATTTATGGATATAAGCATGGAAATAATTCATTCTTATAAATACATCATTGTGAATGGAAGAACTTTTTTTCTGTTTTACTTTTACATTTTATTTTTTAAAATTTTGAAATTTAATTTTAGTTATTTTTTTATACAGTAGGTTATTATTAGTTATCTATTTTATGCATAGACATGTATACAGGTCAATCCTAATCTCCCAACTCATCCCACCACCACCACCCCATGGCTTACCCCACTTTGTGTCCATACGTTTGTTCTCTACCTCTGTGTCTCTATTTCTGCCCTGCAAACCAGTTCATCTCTACCATTTTTCTAGGTTCCACATATAGGCATTAATATACAATATTTGTTTTTCTCTTTCTGACTTACTTCACTCTGTATGACAGTCTCTAGATCCATCAACTTCTCTACAAATGACCAAGTTTCATTCCTTTTTATGGCTGAGTAATATTCCATTTTGTATATGTACCACATCTTTATCCATTCGTCTGTCTGTGGGCATTTAGGTTGCTTCCATTACCTGGCTATTGTAAATAGTGCTGCAATGAACATTGTGGTGAATGTGTCTTTGTGATTTATGGTTTTCTCTGGGTATATGCCCAGAAGTGGGATTGCTGGATCCTATGGAAATTCTCTTTTTAGTTTTTTAAAGAACCTCCATACTGTTCTCCATAGTGACTGTATCAATTTACATTCCCACCAATAGCGGAAGAAGGTTCCTTTTGTCCACACCCTCCCCAGAATTTGTTGTTTGTAGATTATCTGATGATGCCGATTCTAACAGGTGTGAGGTCTTACCCCATTGTAGTTTTGATTTGCATTTCTCTAATAATTAGTGATGTTGAGCAGCTTTTCATGTGCGTCTTGGCCATCTCTGTGTCTTCTTTGAGGAAACGTCTCTTTAGATCTTCTGCCCATTTTTGTATTGGGTTGTTTGTTTTATTAATATTAAGCTGCATGAGCTGTTTATATATATTGGAGATTAAACCTTTGTCCATTGATTCGTTTGTGAACGTTTTTGCCCATTCTGAGGGTTGCCTTTTTCCATTCCCGTACTTTTAAGAAAGAAAGAAAGAAAGCAAAAGAAGCAGAACACTAATGTGCGTGAAATATGCCTCTTGAAACTGTCGTTTTGAAATATGGACGTCTTTTGAATTTTTTGGTCGATATATGACCCCAGGATTTGTTTTCAGGGCAGGTGTCATTTACAGGCCTGTAATGATTTGGAATATCCACTGACCATTAGCGCTGGAATTAAACCTGCAGTTGTGTGAAACGGCCACAAGGTGGCAGCAGTTCTCCCTTACCAACTCTGGTTACTAGGGCAGCAGAGCCTCAATGGAAGTCGTGTTCTAGATTGGAATGTTGAACGGAATGTGCCAGGAGAAAGCCCCTCAAGTTTGTCTCACTACTTCTTGTTCGTGTTTTTAATTTAATTTTTTATTTTTTATTACAGCAGGTTTGAGTACAACGTTTAGCATGTTGTAGGTGTGCAAGAGGTGGTTCTTTTACACATATACATATGTCTGTTCTTCCTGGGATCCTTTTCCCATGTACGTTATGACAGAATGTTGAGTAGTCTTCTCTTGGTACTCCGTAGGTCTTTGGTGATTATATACATCTACTGTGTTTGTATCTGTCTGTTAACCCCAATATCGTAATGAATTCAATCCTCACACCTTTCCTTTGGTGAACCATAAGTTTGTTTAATGAATCTGTGATTGCCCTTCTCCGTGGAAATATCTGCCCTGGTATCAATTTATAGGTAACACCTATAAGTGATATGATATGATATGTGTCTTTCACTTTATGACTTACTCCAAGTCACGTGATTACCTCGAGACTCATCTACAGTGCTGCAAATGGCATTGTGTACTTTTTCTCCTTGGCGAATATTCTGTCTTAGCGAGGTCCATTTTCTGCAATGTGATTCCCTGAGGGCTGAGGATTAGCTGACCTGGGCAGCCTGACCCTGCCGGCAAGCCCTCCCCAGGTGTGCCTGGGTTGAGGTCAATATAAACAGCACTCCAGGCAGCAATAGCCCCTGCAGCTGTGCCTGACTCCATATTCTCTGCCCCGTCAGCAGTCTCGGGGCTGTGCTGGTGGGAGGGTGTGAGGGTCCACGGCTTTGTGGGTGGCCCGGTGTGAGTGGGGCTCTGCTGGACTTTCGGCAGGAGTTGCCAGGCTGCCACCTGTAAAGAAGAGGATGTGTCACCCATAACTTCCACTGGAATATCTCTCCGGGCTGAGGTGAGGAAGGAAAAAAAGGAGTGGCGGCCGGGACAGGAGGGGTATCTCAGGCAGGGCAATAGAAAGCTTCCAGAAGAGCGCCCGTGGCCAGTACCATCCTGGCTGACCTGCAGGCACCAAGTTGGCCTGCGTGCTGTCACTGGTGTGGCTCCACGGCCCTTCCTCTAGGCTTTCAAGCCCTTGTACATATTCAGCTGTTTCACCTGGGAAGGGTGGGAACAGTTCAGCAGCATCTGGCCTGGGGCTCAGCTCACGTTCACTCACAGAGGCCTTGGCACGGTCTCCCAGCTTTGCAATGAGGATGCTCCTTGCGTGGGCGGGCGGGGCTGCTGGCTGTATGGGAGATGATTCCCCACCTCTGACCAATTTCAGAATTGTTTACCACTGGAGCAAGTGCCTTGGTAGTGTTTTCCTCTGTATAACTGTTAGGTTCATTTTTTTTTCTTTTTTGGTTCAAGTTAGATTTTATTCCTCATTTATGTATTTATAGATATAAGCATGGAAATAATTCATTCGTATAAATACATCAGTGTGAATGGAAGAACTTTTTTCTGTTTTATTTTTACATTTTATTTTTAAAAATTTTGAAATTTAATTTTAGTTATTTTTTTATACAGTAGGTTATTATTAGTTATCTATTTTATGCATAGACATGTATACAGGTCAATCCTAATCTCCCAACTCATCCCACCACCACCACCCCATGGCTTCCCCCACTTTGAGTCCATACGTTTGTTCTCTACCTCTGTGTCTCTATTTCTGCCCTGCAAACCAGTTCATCTCTACCATTTTTCTAGGTTCCACATATAGGCATTAATATACAATATTTGTTTTTCTCTTTCTGGCTTACTTCACTCTGTATGACAGTCTCTAGATCCATCAACTTCTCTACAAATGACCCAGTTTCATTCCTTTTTATGGCTGAGTAATATTCCATTTTGTATATGTACCACATCTTTATCCATTCGTCTGTCTGTGGGCATTTATGTTGCTTCCATTACCTGGCTATTGTAAAGAGTGCTGCAATGAACATTGTGGTGAATGTGTCTCTGTGATTTATGGTTTTCACTGGGTATATGCCCAGAAGTGGGATTGCTGGATCCTATGGTAATTCTCTTTTTAGTTTTTTAAAGGAACCTCCATACTGTTCTCCATAGTGACTGTATCAATTTACATTCCCACCAATAGCGGAAGAGGATTCCTTTTGTCCACACCGTCCCCAGAATTTGTTGATTGTAGATTATCTGATGATGCCGATTCTAACAGGTTTGAGGTCTTACCTCATTGTAGTTTTGATTTGCATTTCTCTAATAATTAGTGATGTTGAGCAGCTTTTCATGTGCGTCTTGGCCATCTCTGTGTCTTCTTTGAAGAAACGTCTCTTTAGATCTTCTGCCCATTTTTGTATTGGGTTGTTTGTTTTATTAATATTAAGCTGCATGAGCTGTTTATATATATTGGAGATTAAACCTTTGTCCATTGATTCGTTTGTGAACGTTTTCGCCCATTCTGAGGGTTGCCTTTCTCCATTCCCGTTTTTTTTAACAAAGAAAGAAAGAAAGCAAAAGAAGCAGAACACTAATGTGCGTGAAATATGCCTCTTGAAACTGTCGTTTTGAAATATGGACGTCTTTTGAATTTTTTGGTCGATATATGACCCCAGGATTTGTTTTCAGGGCAGGTGTCATTTACAGGCCTGTAATGATTTGGAATATCCACTGACCTTTAGCGCTGGCATTAAACCTGCAGTTGTGTGAAACGGCCACAAGGTGGCAGCAGTTCTCCCTTACCAAATCTGGTTACTAGGGCAGCAGAGCCTCAATGGAAGTCGTGTTCTAGATTAGAATGTAGAACGGAATGTGCCAGGAGAAAGCCACTCAAGTTTGTCTCACTACTTCTTGTTCGTGTTTTTAATTTAATTTTTTATTTTTTATTACAGCAAGTTTGAGTATAACGTTTAGCTTGTTGTAGGTGTGCAAGAGGTGGTTCTTTTACACATATACATATGTCTGTTCTTCCTGGGATCCTTTTCCCATGTACGTTATGACAGAATGTTGAGTAGTCTTCTCTTGGTACTCCGTAGGTCTTTGGTGATTATATACGTCTACTGTGTTTGTATATGTCTGTTAACCCCAATATCGTAATGAATTCAATCCTCACACCTTTTCTTTGGTGAAGCATAAGTTTGTTTATTGAATCTGTGATTGCCCTTCTCCGTGGAAATATCTGCCCTGGTATCAATTTATAGGTAACACCTATAAGTGATATGATATGATATGTGTCTTTCACTTTCTGACTTACTCCAAGTCACGTGATTACCTCGAGACTCATCTACGGTGCTGCAAATGGCATTGTGTCCTTTTTTTCCTTGGCGAATATTCTGTCTTAGCGAGGTCCATTTTCTGCAATGTGATTCCCTGAGGGCTGTGGATTAGCTGACCTGGGCAGCCTGACCCTGCCGGCAAGCCCTCCCCAGGTGTGCCTGGGTTGAGGTCAATATAAACAGCACTCCAGGCAGCAATAGCCCCTGCAGCTGTGCCTGACTCCATATTCTCTGCCCCGTCAGCAGTCTCGGGGCTGTGCTGGTGGGAGGGTGTGAGGGTCCACGGCTTTGTGGGTGGCCCGGTGTGAGTGGGGCTCTGCTGGACTTTCGGCAGGAGTTGCCAGGCTGCCACCTGTAAAGAAGAGGATGTGTCACCCATAACTTCCACTGGAATATCTCTCCGGGCTGAGGTGAGGAAGGAAAAAAAGGAGTGGGGGCCGGGAGAGGAGGGGTATCTCAGGCAGGGCAATAGAAAGCTTCCAGAAGAGCGCCCGTGGCCAGTACCATCCTGGCTGACCTGCAGGCACCAAGTTGGCCTGCGTGCTGTCGCTGGTGTGGCTCCACGGCCCTTCCTCTAGGCTTTCAAGCCCTTGTACATATTCAGGTGTTTCACCTGGGAAGGGTGGGAACAGTTCAGCAGCATCTGGCCTGGGGCTCAGCTCACGTTTACTCACAGAGGCCTCGGCACGGTCTCCCAGCTTTGCAATGAGGATGCTCCTTGCATGGGCGGGCGGGGCTGCTGGCTGTATGGGAGATGATTCCCCACCTCTGACCAATTTCAGAATTGTTTACCACTGGAGCAAGTGCCTTGGTAGTGTTTTCCTCTGTATAACTGTTAGGTTCATTTTTTTTTCTTTTTTGGTTCAAGTTAGATTTTATTCCTCATTTATGTATTTATAGATATAAGCATGGAAATAATTCATTCGTATAAATACATCAGTGTGAATGGAAGAACTTTTTTTCTGTTTTATTTTTACATTTTATTTTTAAAAATTTTGAAATTTAATTTTAGTTATTTTTTTATACAGTAGGTTATTATTAGTTATCTATTTTATGCATAGACATGTATACAGGTCAATCCTAATCTCCCAACTCATCCCACCACCACCACCCCATGGCTTCCCCCACTTTGTGTCCATACGTTTGTTCTCTACCTCTGTGTCTCTATTTCTGCCCTGCAAACCAGTTCATCTCTACCATTTTTCTAGGTTCCACATATAGGCATTAATATACAATATTTGTTTTTCTCTTTCTGGCTTACTTCACTCTGTATGACAGTCTCTAGATCCATCAACTTCTCTACAAATGACCCAGTTTCATTCCTTTTTATGGCTGAGTAATATTCCATTTTGTATATGTACCACATCTTTATCCATTCGTCTGTCTGTGGGCATTTATGTTGCTTCCATTACCTGGCTATTGTAAAGAGTGCTGCAATGAACATTGTGGTGAATGTGTCTCTGTGATTTATGGTTTTCTCTGGGTATATGCCCAGAAGTGGGATTGCTGGATCCTATGGTAATTCTCTTTTTAGTTTTTTAAAGGAACCTCCATACTGTTTTCCATAGTGACTGTATCAATTTACATTCCCACCAATAGCGGAAGAGGATTCCTTTTGTCCACACCGTCCCCAGAATTTGTTGATTGTAGATTATCTGATGATGCCGATTCTAACAGGTTTGAGGTCTTACCTCATTGTAGTTTTGATTTGCATTTCTCTAATAATTAGTGATGTTGAGCAGCTTTTCATGTGCGTCTTGGCCATCTCTGTGTCTTCTTTGAAGAAACGTCTCTTTAGATCTTCTGCCCATTTTTGTATTGGGTTGTTTGTTTTATTAATATTAAGCTGCATGAGCTGTTTATATATATTGGAGATTAAACCTTTGTCCATTGATTCGTTTGTGAACGTTTTCGCCCATTCTGAGGGTTGCCTTTCTCCATTCCCGTTTTTTTTAACAAAGAAAGAAAGAAAGCAAAAGAAGCAGAACACTAATGTGCGTGAAATATGCCTCTTGAAACTGTCGTTTTGAAATATGGACGTCTTTTGAATTTTTTGGTCGATATATGACCCCAGGATTTGTTTTCAGGGCAGGTGTCATTTACAGGCCTGTAATGATTTGGAATATCCACTGACCATTAGCGCTGGCATTAAACCTGCAGTTGTGTGAAACGGCCACAAGGTGGCAGCAGTTCTCCCTTACCAAATCTGGTTACTAGGGCAGCAGAGCCTCAATGGAAGTCGTGTTCTAGATTAGAATGTAGAACGGAATGTGCCAGGAGAAAGCCCCTCAAGTTTGTCTCACTACTTCTTGTTCGAGTTTTTAATTTAATTTTTTATTTTTTATTACAGCAAGTTTGAGTACAATGTTTAGCTTGTTGTAGGTGTGCAAGAGGTGGTTCTTTTACACATATACATATGTCTGTTCTTCCTGGGATCCTTTTCCCATGTACGTTATGACAGAATGTTGAGTAGTCTTCTCTTGGTACTTCGTAGGTCTTTGGTGATTATATACGTCTACTGTGTTTGTATCTGTCTGTTAACCGCAATATCGTAATGAATTCAATCCTCACACCTTTCCTTTGGTGAACCATAAGTTTGTTTAATGAATCTGTGATTGCCCTTCTCCGTGGAAATATATACCCTGGTATCAATTTATAGGTAACACCTATAAGTGATATGATATGATATGTGTCTTTCACTTTCTGACATACTCCAAGTCACGTGATTACCTCGAGACTCATCTAAGGTGCTGCAAATGGCATTGTGTCCTTTTTTTCCTTGGCGAATATTCTGTCTTAGCGAGGTCCATATTCTGCAATGTGATTCCCTGAGGGCTGAGGATTAGCTGACCTGGGCAGCCTGACCCTGCCGGCAAGCCCTCCCCAGGGTTGCCTGGGTTGAGGTCAATATAAACAGCACTCCAGGCAGCAATAGCCCCTGCAGCTGTGCCTTACTCCATATTCTCTGCCCCGTCAGCAGTCTCGGGGCTGTGCTGGTGGGAGGGTGTGAGGGTCCACGGCTTTGTGGGTGGCCCGGTGTGAGTGGGGCTCTGCTGGACTTTCGGCAGGAGTTGCCAGGCTGCCACCTGTAAAGAAGAGGATGTGTCACCCATAACTTCCACTGGAATATCTCTCCGGGCTGAGGTGAGGAAGGAAAAAAAGGAGTGGGGGCCGGGACAGGAGGGGTATCTCAGGCAGGGCAATAGAAAGCTTCCAGAGGAGCGCCCGTGGCCAGTACCATCCTGGCTGACCTGCAGGCACCAAGTTGGCCTGCGTGCTGTCGCTGGTGTGGCTCCACGGCCCTTCCTCTAGGCTTTCAAGCCCTTGTACATATTCAGGTGTTTCACCTGGGAAGGGTGGGAACAGTTCAGCAGCATCTGGCCTGGGGCTCAGCTCACGTTTACTCACAGAGGCCTCGGCACGGTCTCCCAGCTTTGCAATGAGGATGCTCCTTGCGTGGGCGGGCGGGGCTGCTGGCTGTATGGGAGATGATTCCCCACCTCTGACCAATTTCAGAATTGTTTACCACTGGAGCAAGTGCCTTGGTAGTGTTTTCCTCTGTATAACTGTTAGGTTCATTTTTTTTTTTTCTTTTTTGGTTCAAGTTAGATTTTATTCCTCATTTATGTATTTATAGATATAAGCATGGAAATAATTCATTCGTATAAATACATAAGTGTGAATGGAAGAAATTTTTTTCTGTTTTATTTTTACATTTTATTTTTTAAAATTTTTTAATTTAATTTAATTATTTTTTTATACAGTAGGTTACTATTAGTTATCTATTTTTTGCATAGACATGTATACAGGTCAATCCTAATCTCCCAACTCATCCCAACACCACCACCCCATGGCTTCCCCCACTTTGTGTCCATACGTTTGTTCTCTACTTCTGTGTCTCTATTTCTGCCCTGCAAACCAGTTCATCTCTACCATTTTTCTAGGATCCACATATAGGCATTAATATACAATATTTGTTTTTCTCTTTCTGGCTTACTTCACTCTGTATGACAGTCTCTAGATCCATCAACTTCTCTACAAATGACCCAGTTTCATTCCTTTTCATGGCTGAGTAATATTCCATTTTATATATGTACCACATCTTTATCCATTCGTCTGTCTGTGGCCATTTATGTTGCTTCCATAACCTGGCTATTGTAAATAGTGCTGCAATGAACATTGTGGTGAATGTGTCTCTGTGATTTATGGTTTTCTCTGGGTATATGCCCAGAAGTGGGATTGCTGGATCCTATGGTAATTCTCTTTTTAGTTTTTTAAAGGAACCTCCATACTCTTCTCCATAGTGACTGTATCAATTTACATTCCCACCAATAGCGGAAGAGGGTTCCTTTTGTCCACACCCTCCCCAGAATTTGTTGTTTGTAGATTATCTGATGTTGCCGATTCTAACAGGTGTGAGGTCTTACCTCATTGTAGTTTTGATTTGCATTTCTCTAATAATTAGTGATGTTGAGCAGCTTTTCATGTGCGTCTTGGCCATCACTGTGTCTTCTTTGAAGAAACGTCTCTTTAGATCTTCTGCCCATTTTTGTATTGGGTTGTTTGTTTTATTAATATTAAGCTGCATGAGCTGTTTATATATATTGGAGATTAAACCTTTGTCCATTGATTCGTTTGTGAACGTTTTCGCCCATTCTGAGGGTTGCCTTTTTCCATTCCCGTTTTTTTTAACAAAGAAAGAAAGAAAGCAAAAGAAGCAGAACACTAATGTGCGTGAAATATGCCTCTTGAAACTGTCGTTTTGAAATATGGACGTCTTTTGAATTTTTTGGTCGATATATGACCCCAGGATTTGTTTTCAGGGCCGGTGTCATTTACAGGCCTGTAAAGATTTGGAATATCCACTGACCATTAGCGCTGGCATTAAACCTGCAGTTGTGTGAAACGGCCACAAGGTGGCCGCAGTTCTCCCTTACCAAATCTGGTTACTAGGGCAGCAGAGCCTCAATGGAAGTCGTGTTCTAGATTGGAATGTAGAACGGAATGTGCCAGGAGAAAGCCCCTCAAGTTTGTCTCACTACTTCTTGTTCGTGTTTTTAATTTAATTTTTTATTTTTTATTACAGCAAGTTTGAGTACAACGTTTAGCTTGTTGTAGGTGTGCAAGAGGTGGTTCTTTTACACATATACATATGTCTGTTCTTCCTGGGATCCTTTTCCCATGTACGTTATGACAGAATGTTGAGTAGTCTTCTCTTGGTACTCCGTAGGTCTTTGGTGATTATATATGTCTACTGTGTTTGTATATGTCTGTTAACCCCAATATCGTAATGAATTCAATCCTCACACCTTTCCTTTGGTGAACCATAAGTTTGTTTAATGAATCTGTGATTGCCCTTCTCCATGGAAATATCTGCCCTGGTATCAATTTATAGGTAACACCTATAAGTGATATGATATGATATGTGTCTTTCACTTTCTGACTTACTCCAAGTCACGTGATTACCTCGAGACTCATCTACGGTGCTGCAAATGGCATTGTGTCCTTTTTTTCCTTGGCGAATATTCTGTCTTAGCGAGGTCCATTTTCTGCAATGTGATTCCCTGAGGGCTGAGGATTAGCTGACCTGGGCAGCCTGACCCTGCCGGCAAGCCCTCCCCAGGTGTGCCTGTGTTGAGGTCAATATAAACAGCACTCCAGGCAGCAATAGCCCCTGCAGCTGTTCCTGACTCCATATTCTCTGCCCCGTCAGCAGTCTCGGGGCTGTGCTGGTGGGAGGGTGTGATGGTCCACGGCTTTGTGGGTGGCCCGGTGTGAGTGGGGCTCTGCTGGACTTTCGGCAGGAGTTGCCAGGCTGCCACCTGTAAAGAAGAGGATGTGTCACCCATAACTTCCACTGGAATATCTCTCCGGGCTGAGGTGAGGAAGGAAAAAAAGGAGTGGGGGCCGGGACAGGAGGGGTATCTCAGGCAGGGCAATAGAAAGCTTCCAGAAGAGCGCCCGTGGCCAGTACCATCCTGGCTGACCTGCAGGCACCAAGTTGGCCTGCGTGCTGTCACTGGTGTGGCTCCACGGCCCTTCCTCTAGGCTTTCAAGCCCTTGTACATATTCAGGTGTTTCACCTGGGAAGGGTGGGAACAGTTCAGCAGCATCTGGCCTGGGGCTCAGCTCACGTTCACTCACAGAGGCCTTGGCACGGTCTCCCAGCTTTGCAATGAGGATGCTCCTTGCGTGGGCGGGCGGGGCTGCTGGCTGTATGGGAGATGATTCCCCACCTCTGACCAATTTCAGAATTGTTTACCACTGGAGCAAGTGCCTTGGTAGTGTTTTCCTCTGTATAACTGTTAGGTTCAGTTTTTTTTTTTCTTTTTTGGTTCAAGTTAGATTTTATTCCTCATTTATGTATTTATAGATATAAGCATGGAAATAATTCATTCGTATAAATACATCAGTGTGAATGGAAGAACTTTTTTTCTGTTTTATTTTTACATTTTATTTTTAAAAAATTTGAAATTTAATTTTAGTTATTTTTTTATACAGTAGGTTATTATTAGTTATCTATTTTATGCATAGACATGTATACAGGTCAATCCTAATCTCCCAACTCATCCCACCACCACCACCCCATGGCTTCCCCCACTTTGAGTCCATACGTTTGTTCTCTACCTCTGTGTCTCTATTTCTGCCCTGCAAACCAGTTCATCTCTACCATTTTTCTAGGTTCCACATATAGGCATTAATATACAATATTTGTTTTTCTCTTTCTGGCTTACTTCACTCTGTATGACAGTCTCTAGATCCATCAACTTCTCTACAAATGACCCAGTTTCATTCCTTTTTATGGCTGAGTAATATTCCATTTTGTATATGTACCACATCTTTATCCATTCGTCTGTCTGTGGGCATTTAGGTTGCTTCCATTACCTGGCTATTGTAAATAGTGCTGCAATGAACATTGTGGTGAATGTGTCTTTGTGATTTATGGTTTTCTCTGGGTATATGCCCAGAAGTGGGATTGCTGGATCCTATGGTAATTCTCTTTTTAGTTTTTTAAAGGAACCTCCATACTGTTCTCCATAGTGACTGTATCAATTTACATTCCCACCAATAGCGGAAGAGGGTTCCTTTTGTCCACACCGTCCCCAGAATTTGTTGATTGTAGATTATCTGATGATGCCGATTCTAACAGGTGTGAGGTCTTACCTCATTGTAGTTTTGATTTGCATTTCTCTAATAATTAGTGATGTTGAGCAGCTTTTCATGTGCGTCTTGGCCATCTCTGTGTCTTCTTTGAAGAAACGTCTCTTTAGATCTTCTGCCCATTTTTGTATTGGGTTGTTTGTTTTATTAATATTAAGCTGCATGAGCTGTTTATATATATTGGAGATTAAACCTTTGTCCATTGATTCGTTTGTGAACGTTTTCGCCCATTGTGAGGGTTGCCTTTTTCCATTCCCGTTTTTTTTAACAAAGAAAGAAAGAAAGCAAAAGAAGCAGAACACTAATGTGCGTGAAATATGCCTCTTGAAACTGTCGTTTTGAAATATGGACGTCTTTTGAATTTTTTGGTCGATATATGACCCCAGGATTTGTTTTCAGGGCAGGTGTCATTTACAGGCCTGTAATGATTTGGAATATCCAGTGACCATTAGCGCTGGCATTAAACCTGCAGTTGTGTGAAACGGCCACAAGGTGGCCGCAGTTCTCCCTTACCAAATCTGGTTACTAGGGCAGCAGAGCCTCAATGGAAGTCGTGTTCTAGATTGGAATGTAGAACGGAATGTGCCAGGAGAAAGCCCCTCAAGTTTGTCTCACTACTTCTTGTTCGTGTTTTTAATTTAATTTTTTATTTTTTATTACAGCAAGTTTGAGTACAACGTTTAGCTTGTTGTAGGTGTGCAAGAGGTGGTTCTTTTACACATATACATATGTCTGTTCTTCCTGGGATCCTTTTCCCATGTACGTTATGACAGAATGTTGAGTAGTCTTCTCTTGGTACTCCGTAGGTCTTTGGTGATTATATATGTCTACTGTGTTTGTATATGTCTGTTAACCCCAATATCGTAATGAATTCAATCCTCACACCTTTCCTTTGGTGAACCATAAGTTTGTTTAATGAATCTGTGATTGCCCTTCTCCATGGAAATATCTGCCCTGGTATCAATTTATAGGTAACACCTATAAGTGATATGATATGATATGTGTCTTTCACTTTCTGACTTACTCCAAGTCACGTGATTACCTCGAGACTCATCTACGGTGCTGCAAATGGCATTGTGTCCTTTTTTTCCTTGGCGAATATTCTGTCTTAGCGAGGTCCATTTTCTGCAATGTGATTCCCTGAGGGCTGAGGATTAGCTGACCTGGGCAGCCTGACCCTGCCGGCAAGCCCTCCCCAGGTGTGCCTGGGTTGAGGTCAATATAAACAGCACTCCAGGCAGCAATAGCCCCTGCAGCTGTGCCTGACTCCATATTCTCTGCCCCGTCAGCAGTCTCGGGGCTGTGCTGGTGGGAGGGTGTGAGGGTCCACGGCTTTGTGGGTGGCCCGGTGTGAGTGGGGATCTGCTGGACTTTCGGCAGGAGTTGCCAGGCTGCCACCTGTAAAGAAGAGGATGTGTCACCCATAACTTCCACTGGAATATCTCTCCGGGCTGAGGTGAGGAAGGAAAAAAAGGAGTGGGGGCCGGGACAGGAGGGGTATCTCAGGCAGGGCAATAGAAAGCTTCCAGAAGAGCGCCCGTGGCCAGTACCATCCTGGCTGACCTGCAGGCACCAAGTTGGCCTGCGTGCTGTCACTGGTGTGGCTCCACGGCCCTTCCTCTAGGCTTTCAAGCCCTTGTACATATTCAGCTGTTTCACCTGGGAAGGGTGGGAACAGTTCAGCAGCATCTGGCCTGGGGCTCAGCTCACGTTCACTCACAGAGGCCTTGGCACGGTCTCCCAGCTTTGCAATGAGGATGCTCCTTGCGTGGGCGGGCGGGGCTGCTGGCTGTATGGGAGATGATTCCCCACCTCTGACCAATTTCAGAATTGTTTACCACTGGAGCAAGTGCCTTGGTAGTGTTTTCCTCTGTATAACTGTTAGGTTCAGTTTTTTTTTTCTTTTTTGGTTCAAGTTAGATTTTATTCCTCATTTATGTATTTATAGATATAAGCATGGAAATAATTCATTCGTATAAATACATCAGTGTGAATGGAAGAACTTTTTTTCTGTTTTATTTTTACATTTTATTTTTAAAAAATTTGAAATTTAATTTTAGTTATTTTTTTATACAGTAGGTTATTATTAGTTATCTATTTTATGCATAGACATGTATACAGGTCAATCCTAATCTCCCAACTCATCCCACAACCACCACCCCATAGCTTCCCCCACTTTGAGTCCATACGTTTGTTCTCTACCTCTGTGTCTCTATTTCTGCCCTGCAAACCAGTTCATCTCTACCATTTTTCTAGGTTCCACATATAGGCATTAATATACAATATTTGTTTTTCTCTTTCTGGCTTACTTCACTCTGTATGACAGTCTCTAGATCCATCAACTTCTCTACAAATGACCCAGTTTCATTCCTTTTTATGGCTGAGTAATATTCCATTTTGTATATGTACCACATCTTTATCCATTCGTCTGTCTGTGGGCATTTAGGTTGCTTCCATTACCTGGCTATTGTAAATAGTGCTGCAATGAACATTGTGGTGAATGTGTCTTTGTGATTTATGGTTTTCTCTGGGTATATGCCCAGAAGTGGGATTGCTGGATCCTATGGTAATTCTCTTTTTAGTTTTTTAAAGGAACCTCCATACTGTTCTCCATAGTGACTGTATCAATTTACATTCCCACCAATAGCGGAAGAGGGTTCCTTTTGTCCACACCGTCCCCAGAATTTGTTGATTGTAGATTATCTGATGATGCCGATTCTAACAGGTGTGAGGTCTTACCTCATTGTAGTTTTGATTTGCATTTCTCTAATAATTAGTGATGTTGAGCAGCTTTTCATGTGCGTCTTGGCCATCTCTGTGTCTTCTTTGAAGAAACGTCTCTTTAGATCTTCTGCCCATTTTTGTATTGGGTTGTTTGTTTTATTAATATTAAGCTGCATGAGCTGTTTATATATATTGGAGATTAAACCTTTGTCCATTGATTCGTTTGTGAACGTTTTCGCCCATTCTGAGGGTTGCCTTTCTCCATTCCCGTTTTTTTTAACAAAGAAAGAAAGAAAGCAAAAGAAGCAGAACACTAATGTGCGTGAAATATGCCTCTTGAAACTGTCGTTTTGAAATATGGACGTCTTTTGAATTTTTTGGTCGATATATGACCCCAGGATTTGTTTTCAGGGCAGGTGTCATTTACAGGCCTGTAATGATTTGGAATATCCACTGACCATTAGCGCTGGCATTAAACCTGCAGTTGTGTGAAACGGCCACAAGGTGGCAGCAGTTCTCCCTTACCAACTCTGGTTACTAGGGCAGCAGAGCCTCAATGGAAGTCGTGTTCTAGATTAGAATGTTGAACGGAATGTGCCAGGAGAAAGCCCCTCAAGTTTGTCTCACTACTTCTTGTTCGTGTTTTTAATTTAATTTTTTATTTTTTATTACAGCAAGTTTGAGTACAACGTTTAGCTTGTTGTAGGTGTGCAAGAGGTGGTTCTTTTACACATATACATATGTCTGTTCTTCCTGGGATCCTTTTCCCATGTACGTTATGACAGAATGTTGAGTAGTCTTCTCTTGGTACTCCGTAGGTCTTTGGTGATTATATACGTCTACTGTGTTTGTATATGTCTGTTAACCCCAATATCGTAATGAATTCAATCCTCACACCTTTCCTTTGGTGAACCAGAAGTTTGTTTAATGAATCTGTGATTGCCCTTCTCCGTGGAAATATCTGCCCTGGTATCAATTTATAGGTAACACCTATAAGTGATATGATATGATATGTGTCTTTCACTTTCTGACTTACTCCAAGTCACGTGATTACCTCGAGACTCATCTACGGTGCTGCAAATGGCATTGTGTCCTTTTTTTCCTTGGCGAATATTCTGTCTTAGCGAGGTCCATATTCTGCAATGTGATTCCCTGAGGGCTGAGGATTAGCTGACCTGGGCAGCCTGACCCTGCCGGCAAGCCCTCCCCAGGTGTGCCTGGGTTGAGGTCAATATAAACAGCACTCCAGGCAGCAATAGCCCCTGCAGCTGTGCCTGACTGCATATTCTCTGCCCCGTCAGCAGTCTCGGGGCTGTGCTGGTGGGAGGGTGTGAGGGTCCACGGCTTTGTGGGTGGCCCGGTGTGAGTGGGGCTCTGCTGGACTTTCGGCAGGAGTTGCCAGGCTGCCACCTGTAAAGAAGAGGATGTGTCACCCATAACTTCCACTGGAATATCTTTCCGGGCTTAGGTGAGGAAGGAAAAAAAAGAGTGGGGGCCGGGACAGGAGGGGTATCTCAGGCAGGGCAATAGAAAGCTTCCAGAAGAGCGCCCGTGGCCAGTACCTTCCTGGCTGACCTGCAGGCACCAAGTTGGCCTGCGTGCTGTCGCTGGTGTGTCTCCACGGCCCTTCCTCTAGGCTTTCAAGCCCTTGTACATATTCAGGTGTTTCACCTGGGAAGGGTGGGAAGAGTTCAGCAGCATCTGGCCTGGGGCTCAGCTCACGTTTACTCACAGAGGCCTCGGCACGGTCTCCCAGCTTTGCAATGAGGATGCTCCTGGCGTGGGCGGGCGGGGCTGCTGGCTGTATGGGAGATGATTCCCCACCTCTGACCAATTTCAGAATTGTTTACCACTGGAGCAAGTGCCTTGGTAGTGTTTTCCTCTGTATAACTGTTAGGTACAGTTTTTTTTTTCTTTTTTGGTTCAAGTTAGATTTTATTCCTCATTTATGTATTTATAGATATAAGCATGGAAATAATTCATTCGTATAAATACATCAGTGTGAATGGAAGAACTATTTTTCTGTTTTATTTTTACATTTTATTTTTAAAAATTTTGAAATTTCATTTTAGTTATTTTTTTATACAGTAGGTTATTATTAGTTATCTATTTTATGCATAGACATGTATACAGGTCAATCCTAATCTCCCAACTCATCCCACCACCACCACCCCATGGCTTCCCCCACTTTGTGTCCATACGTTTGTTCTCTACCTCTGTGTCTCTATTTCTGCCCTGCAAACCAGTTCATCTCTACCATTTTTCTAGGTTCCACATATAGGCATTAATATACAATATTTGTTTTTCTCTTTCTGGCTTACTTCACTCTGTATGAGTCTCTAGATCCATCAACTTCTCTACAAATGACCCAGTTTCATTCCTTTTTATGGCTGAGTAATATTCCATTTTGTATATGTACCACATCTTTATCCATTCGTCTGTCTGTGGGCATTTATGTTGCTTCCATAACCTGGCTATTGTAAATAGTGCTGCAATGAACATTGTGGTGAATGTGTCTCTGTGATTTATGGTTTTCTCTGGGTATATGCCCAGAAGTGGGATTGCTGGATCCTATGGTAATTCTCTTTTTAGTTTTTTAAAGGAACCTCCATACTGTTCTCCATAGTGACTGTATCAATTTACATTCCCACCAATAGCCGAAGAGGGTTCCTTTGGTCCACACCGTCCCCAGAATTTGTTGTTTGTAGATTATCTGATGATGCCGATTCTAACAGGTGTGAGGTCTTACCTCATTGTAGTTTTGATTTGCATTTCTCTAATAATTAGTGATGTTGAGCAGCTTTTCATGTGCGTCTTGGCCATCTCTGTGTCTTCTTTGAAGAAACGTCTCTTTAGATCTTCTGCCCATTTTTGTATTGGGTTGTTTGTTTTATTAATAATAAGCTGCATGAGCTGTTTATATATATTGGAGATTAAACCTTTGTCCATTGATTCGTTTGTGAACGTTTTCGCCCATTCTCAGGGTTGCCTTTCTCCATTCCCGTTTTTTTTAACAAAGAAAGAAAGAAAGCAAAAGAAGCAGAACACTAATGTGCGTGAAATATGCCTCTTGAAACTGTCGTTTTGAAATATGGACGTCTTTTGAATTTTTTGGTCGATATATGACCCCAGGTTTTGTTTTCAGGGCAGGTGTCATTTACAGGCCTGTAATGATTTGGAATATCCACTGACCATTAGCGCTGGCATTAAACCTGCAGTTGTGTGAAACGGCCACAAGGTGGCAGCAGTTCTCCCTTACCAAATCTGGTTACTAGGGCAGCAGAGCCTCAATGGAAGTCGGGTTCTAGATTGGAATGTAGAACGGAATGTGCCAGGAGAAAGCCCCTCAAGTTTGTCTCACTACTTCTTGTTCGTGTTTTTAATTTAATTTTTTATTTTTTATTACAGCAAGTTTGAGTACAACGTTTAGCATGTTGTAGGTGTGCAAGAGGTGGTTCTTTTACACATATACATATGTCTGTTCTTCCTGGTATCCTTTTCCCATGTACGTTATGACAGAATGTTGAGTAGTCTTCTCTTGGTACTCCGTAGGTCTTTGGTCATTATATACGTCTACTGTGTTTTTATATGTCTGTTAACCCCAATATCGTAATGAATTCAATCCTCACACCTTTCCTTTGGTGAACCATAAGTTTGTTTAATGAATCTGTGATTGCCCTTCTCCGTGGAAATATCTGCCCTGGTATCAATTTATAGGTAACACCTATAAGTGATATGATATGATATGTGTCTTTCACTTTCTGACTTACTCCAAGTCACGTGATTACCTCGAGACTCATCTACGGTGCTGCAAATGGCATTGTGTCCTTTTTCTCCTTGGCGAATATTCTGTCTTAGCGAGGTTCATTTTCTGCAATGTGATTCCCTGAGGGCTGAGGATTAGCTGACCTGGGCAGCCTGACCCTGCCGGCAAGCCCTCCCCAGGTGTGCCTGGGTTGAGGTCAATATAAACAGCACTCCAGGCAGCAATAGCCCCTGCAGCTGTGCCTTACTCCATATTCTCTGCCCCGTCAGCAGTCTCGGGGCTGTGCTGGTGGGAGGGTGTGAGGGTCCACGGCTTTGTGGGTGGCCCGGTGTGAGTGGGGCTCTGCTGGACTTTCGGCAGGAGTTGCCAGGCTGCCACCTGTAAAGAAGAGGATGTGTCACCCATAACTTCCACTGGAATATCTCTCCGGGCTGAGGTGAGGAAGGAAAAAAAGGAGTGGGGGCCGGGACAGGAGGGGTATCTCAGGCAGGGCAATAGAAAGCTTCCAGAAGAGCGCCCGTGGCCAGTACCATCCTGGCTGACCTGCAGGCACCAAGTTGGCCTGCGTGCTGTCGCTGGTGTGGCTCCACGGCCCTTCCTCTAGGCTTTCAAGCCCTTGTACATATTCAGGTGTTTCACCTGGGAAGGGTGGGAACAGTTCAGCAGCATCTGGCCTGGGGCTCAGCTCACGTTTACTCACAGAGGCCTCGGCACGGTCTCCCAGCTTTGCAATGAGGATGCTCCTGGCGTGGGCGGGCGGGGCTGCTGGCTGTATGGGAGATGATTCCCCACCTCTGACCAATTTCAGAATTGTTTACCACTGGAGCAAGTGCCTTGGTAGTGTTTTCCTCTGTATAATTCTTAGGTTCAGTTTTTTTTTTCTTTATTGGTTCAAGTTAGATTTTATTCCTCATTTATGTATTTATAGATATAAGCATGGAAATAATTCATTCGTATAAATACATCAGTGTGAATGGAAGAACTTTTTTTCTGTTTTATTTTTACATTTTATTTTTTTAAATTTTGAAATTTAATTTTATTTATTTTTTTATACAGTAGGTTATTATTAGTTATCTATTTTATGCATAGACATGTATACAGGTCAATCCTAATATCCCAACTCATCCCACCACCACCACCCCATGGCTTCCCCCACTTTGTATCCATACGTTTTTTCTCTACCTCTGTGTCTCTATTTCTGCCCTGCAAACCAGTTCAACTCTACCATTTTTCTAGGTTCCACATATAGGCATTAATATACAATATTTGTTTTTCTCTTTCTGACTTACTTCACTCTGTATGACAGTCTCTAGATCCATCAACTTCTCTACAAATGACCCAGTTTCATTCCTTTTTATGGCTGAGTAATATTCCATTTTGTATATGTACCACATCTTTATCCATTCGTCTGTCTGTGGGCATTTAGGTTGCTTCCATTGCCTGGCTATTGTAAATAGTGCTGCAATGAACATTGTGGTGAATGTGTCTCTGTGATTTATGGTTTTCTCTGGGTATATGCCCAGAAGTGGGATTGCTGGATCCTATGGTAATTCTCTTTTTAGTTTTTTAAAGGAACCTCCATACTGTTCTCCATAGTGACTGTATCAATTTACATTCCCACCAATAGCGGAAGAGGGTTCCTTTTGTCCACACCGTCCCCAGAATTTGTTGATTGTAGATTATCTGATGATGCCGATTCTAACAGGTGTGAGGTCTTACCTCATTGTAGTTTTGATTTGCATTTCTATAATAATTAGTGATGTTGAGCAGCTTTTCATGTGCGTCTTGGCCATCTCTGTGTCTTCTTTGAAGAAACGTCTCTTTAGATCTTCTGCCCATTTTTGTATTGGGTTGTTTGTTTTATTAATATTAAGCTGCATGAGCTGTTTATATATATTGGAGATTAAACCTTTGTCCATTGATTCGTTTGTGAACGTTTTCGCCCATTCTGAGGGTTGCCTTTCTCCATTCCCGTTTTTTTTAACAAAGAAAGAAAGAAAGCAAAAGAAGCAGAACACTAATGTGCGTGAAATATGCCTCTTGAAACTGTCGTTTTGAAATATGGACGTCTTTTGAATTTTTTGGTCGATATATGACCCCAGGATTTGTTTTCAGGGCAGGTGTCATTTACAGGCCTGTAATGATTTGGAATATCCACTGACCATTAGCGCTGGCATTAAACCTGCAGTTGTGTGAAACGGCCACAAGGTGGCAGCAGTTCTCCCTTACCAACTCTGGTTACTAGGGCAGCAGAGCCTCAATGGAAGTCGTGTTCTAGATTAGAATGTTGAACGGAATGTGCCAGGAGAAAGCACCTCAAGTTTGTCTCACTACTTCTTGTTCGTGTTTTTAATTTAATTTTTTATTTTTTATTACAGCAAGTTTGAGTACAACGTTTAGCTTGTTGTAGGTGTGCAAGAGGTGGTTCTTTTACACATATACATATGTCTGTTCTTCCTGGGATCCTTTTCCCATGTACGTTATGACAGAATGTTGAGTAGTCTTCTCTTGGTACTCCGTAGGTCTTTGGTGATTATATACGTCTACTGTGTTTGTATATGTCTGTTAACCCCAATATCGTAATGAATTCAATCCTCACACCTTTCCTTTGGTGAACCATAAGTTTGTTTAATGAATCTGTGATTGCCCTTCTCCGTGGAAATATCTGCCCTGGTATCAATTTATAGGTAACACCTATAAGTGATATGATATGATATGTGTCTTTCACTTTCTGACTTACTCCAAGTCACGTGATTACCTCGAGACTCATCTACGGTGCTGCAAATGGCATTGTGTCCTTTTTTTCCTTGGCGAATATTCTGTCTTAGCGAGGTCCATATTCTGCAATGTGATTCCCTGAGGGCTGAGGATTAGCTGACCTGGGCAGCCTGACCCTGCCGGCAAGCCCTCCCCAGGTGTGCCTGGGTTGAGGTCAATATAAACAGCACTCCAGGCAGCAATAGCCCCTGCAGCTGTGCCTGACTCCATATTCTCTGCCCCGTCAGCAGTCTCGGGGCTGTGCTGGTGGGAGTGTGTGAGGGTCCACGGCTTTGTGGGTGGCCCGGTGTGAGTGGGGCTCTGCTGGATTTTCGGCAGGAGTTGCCAGGGTGCCACCTGTAAAGAAGAGGATGTGTCACCCATAAGTTCCACTGGAATATCTCTCCGGGCTGAGGTGAGGAAGGAAAAAAAGGAGTGGGGGCCGGGACAGGAGGGGTATCTCAGGCAGGGCAATCGAAAGCTTCCAGAAGAGCGCCCGTGGCCAGTACCATCCTGGCTGACCTGCAGGCACCAAGTTGGCCTGCGTGCTGTCGCTGGTGTGGCTCCACGGCCCTTCCTCTAGGCTTTCAAGCCCTTGTACATATTCAGGTGTTTCACCTGGGAAGGGTGGGAACAGTTCAGCAGCATCTGGCCTGGGGCTCAGCTCACGTTTACTCACAGAGGCCTCAGCACGGTCTCCCAGCTTTGCAATGAGGATGCTCCTGGCGTGGGCGGGCGGGGCTGCTGGCTGTATGGGAGATGATTCCCCACCTCTGACCAATTTCAGAATTGTTTACCACTGGAGCAAGTGCCTTGGTAGTGTTTTCCTCTGTATAACTGTTAGGTTCAGTTTTTTTTTTTTTTCTTTTTTGGTTCAAGTTAGATTTTATTCCTCATTTATGTATTTATAGATATAAGCATGGAAATAATTCATTCGTATAAATACATCAGTGTGAATGGAAGAACTTTTTTTCTGTTTTATTTTTACATTTTATTTTTTAAAATTTTGAAATTTAATTTTAGTTATTTTTTTATACAGTAGGTTATTATTAGTTATCTATTTTATGCATAGACATGTATAGAGGTCAATCCTAATCTCCCAACTCATCCCACTACCACCACCCCATGGCTTCCCCCACTTTGTGTCCAAACGTTTGTTCTCTACCTCTGTGTCTCTATTTCTGACCTGCAAACCAGTTCATCTCTACCATTTTTCTAGGTTCCACATATAGGCATTAATAT
Source organism: Mesoplodon bidens (assembly GCF_964165515.1). Classification (NCBI taxonomy): domain Eukaryota; kingdom Metazoa; phylum Chordata; class Mammalia; order Artiodactyla; family Ziphiidae; genus Mesoplodon; species Mesoplodon bidens. The sequence continues at coordinate 48,014 of NW_027672145.1, forward strand.
ACAATATTTGTTTTTCTCTTTCTGGCTTACTTCACTCTGTATGACAGTCTCTAGATCCATCAACTTCTCTACAAATGACCCAGTTTCATTCCTTTTTATGGCTGAGTAATATTCCATTTTGTATATGTACCACATCTTTATCCATTCGTCTGTCTGTGGGCATTTATGTTGCTTCCATTACCTGGCTATTGTAAAGAGTGCTGCAATGAACATTGTGGTGAATGTGTCTCTGTGATTTATGGTTTTCACTGGGTATATGCCCAGAAGTGGGATTGCTGGATCCTATGGTAATTCTCTTTTTAGTTTTTTAAAGGAACCTCCATACTGTTCTCCATAGTGACTGTATCAATTTACATTCCCACCAATAGCGGAAGAGGATTCCTTTTGTCCACACCGTCCCCAGAATTTGTTGATTGTAGATTATCTGATGATGCCGATTCTAACAGGTTTGAGGTCTTACCTCATTGTAGTTTTGATTTGCATTTCTCTAATAATTAGTGATGTTGAGCAGCTTTTCATGTGCGTCTTGGCCATCTCTGTGTCTTCTTTGAAGAAACGTCTCTTTAGATCTTCTGCCCATTTTTGTATTGGGTTGTTTGTTTTATTAATATTAAGCTGCATGAGCTGTTTATATATATTGGAGATTAAACCTTTGTCCATTGATTCGTTTGTGAACGTTTTCGCCCATTCTGAGGGTTGCCTTTCTCCATTCCCGTTTTTTTTAACAAAGAAAGAAAGAAAGCAAAAGAAGCAGAACACTAATGTGCGTGAAATATGCCTCTTGAAACTGTCGTTTTGAAATATGGACGTCTTTTGAATTTTTTGGTCGATATATGACCCCAGGATTTGTTTTCAGGGCAGGTGTCATTTACAGGCCTGTAATGATTTGGAATATCCACTGACCATTAGCGCTGGCATTAAACCTGCAGTTGTGTGAAACGGCCACAAGGTGGCAGCAGTTCTCCCTTACCAAATCTGGTTACTAGGGCAGCAGAGCCTCAATGGAAGTCGTGTTCTAGATTAGAATGTAGAACGGAATGTACCAGGAGAAAGCCCCTCAAGTTTGTCTCACTACTTCTTGTTCGAGTTTTTAATTTAATTTTTTATTTTTTATTACAGCAAGTTTGAGTACAATGTTTAGCTTGTTGTAGGTGTGCAAGGGGTGGTTCTTTTACACATATACATATGTCTGTTCTTCCTGGGATCCTTTTCCCATGTACGTTATGACAGAATGTTGAGTAGTCTTCTCTTGGTACTCCGTAGGTCTTTGGTGATTATATACGTCTACTGTGTTTGTATCTGTCTGTTAACCGCAATATCGTAATGAATTCAATCCTCACACCTTTCCTTTGGTGAACCATAAGTTTGTTTAATGAGTCTGTGATTGCCCTTCTCCGTGGAAATATCTACCCTGGTATCAATTTATAGGTAACACCTATAAGTGATATGATATGATATGTGTCTTTCACTTTCTGACATACTCCAAGTCACGTGATTACCTCGAGACTCATCTAAGGTGCTGCAAATGGCATTGTGTCCTTTTTTTCCTTGGCGAATATTCTGTCTTAGCGAGGTCCATATTCTGCAATGTGATTCCCTGAGGGCTGAGGATTAGCTGACCTGGGCAGCCTGACCCTGCCGGCAAGCCCTCCCCAGGGTTGCCTGGGTTGAGGTCAATATAAACAGCACTCCAGGCAGCAATAGCCCCTGCAGCTGTGCCTTACTCCATATTCTCTGCCCCGTCAGCAGTCTCGGGGCTGTGCTGGTGGGAGGGTGTGAGGGTCCACGGCTTTGTGGTTGGCCCGGTGTGAGTGGGGCTCTGCTTGATTTTCGGGAGGAGTTGCCAGGCTGCCACCTGTAAAGAAGAGGATGTGTCACCCATAAGTTCCACTGGAATATCTCTCCGGGCTGAGGTGAGGAAGGAAAAAAAGGAGTGGGGGCCGGGACAGGAGGGGTATCTCAGGCAGGGCAATAGAAAGCTTCCAGAGGAGCGCCCGTGGCCAGTACCATCCTGGCTGACCTGCAGGCACCAAGTTGGCCTGCGTGCTGTCGCTGGTGTGGCTCCACGGCCCTTCCTCTAGGCTTTCAAGCCCTTGTACATATTCAGGTGTTTCACCTGGGAAGGGTGGGAAGAGTTCAGCAGCATCTGGCCTGGGGCTCAGCTCACGTTTACTCACAGAGGCCTCGGCACGGTCTCCCAGCTTTGCAATGAGGATGCTCCTTGCGTGGGCGGGCGGGGCTGCTGGCTGTATGGGAGATGATTCCCCACCTCTGACCAATTTCAGAATTGTTTACCACTGGAGCAAGTGCCTTGGTAGTGTTTTCCTCTGTATAACTGTTAGGTTCATTTTTTTTTTTTCTTTTTTGGTTCAAGTTAGATTTTATTCCTCATTTATGTATTTATAGATATAAGCATGGAAATAATTCATTCGTATAAATACATCAGTGTGAATGGAAGAACTTTTTTTCTGTTTTATTTTTACATTTTATTTTTTAAAATTTTTTAATTTAATTTAATTATTTTTTTATACAGTAGGTTACTATTAGTTATCTATTTTTTGCATAGACATGTATACAGGTCAATCCTAATCTCCCAACTCATCCCAACACCACCACCCCATGGCTTCCCCCACTTTGTGTCCATACGTTTGTCCTCTACTTCTGTGTCTCTATTTCTGCCCTGCAAACCAGTTCATCTCTACCATTTTTCTAGGATCCACATATAGGCATTAATATACAATATTTGTTTTTCTCTTTCTGGCTTACTTCACTCTGTATGACAGTCTCTAGATCCATCAACTTCTCTACAAATGACCCAGTTTCATTCCTTTTTATGGCTGAGTAATATTCCATTTTATATATGTACCACATCTTTATCCATTCGTCTGTCTGTGGCCATTTATGTTGCTTCCATAACCTGGCTATTGTAAATAGTGCTGCAATGAACATTGTGGTGAATGTGTCTCTGTGATTTATGGTTTTCTCTGGGTATATGCCCAGAAGTGGGATTGCTGGATCCTATGGTAATTCTCTTTTTAGTTTTTTAAAGGAACCTCCATAGTCTTCTCCATAGTGACTGTATCAATTTACATTCCCACCAATAGCGGAAGAGGGTTCCTTTTGTCCACACCCTCCCCAGAATTTGTTGTTTGTAGATTATCTGATGTTGCCGATTCTAACAGGTGTGAGGTCTTACCTCATTGTAGTTTTGATTTGCATTTCTCTAATAATTAGTGATGTTGAGCAGCTTTTCATGTGCGTCTTGGCCATCACTGTGTCTTCTTTGAAGAAACGTCTCTTTAGATCTTCTGCCCATTTTTGTATTGGGTTGTTTGTTTTATTAATATTAAGCTGCATGAGCTGTTTATATATATTGGAGATTAAACCTTTGTCCATTGATTCGTTTGTGAACGTTTTCGCCCATTCTGAGGGTTGCCTTTTTCCATTCCCGTTTTTTTTAACAAAGAAAGAAAGAAAGCAAAAGAAGCAGAACACTAATGTGCGTAAAATATGCCTCTTGAAACTGTCGTTTTGAAATATGGACGTCTTTTGAATTTTTTGGTCGATATATGACCCCAGGATTTGTTTTCAGGGCAGGTGTCATTTACAGGCCTGTAATGATTTGGAATATCCACTGACCATTAGCGCTGGCATTAAACCTGCAGTTGTGTGAAACGGCCACAAGGTGGCCGCAGTTCTCCCTTACCAAATCTGGTTACTAGGGCAGCAGAGCCTCAATGGAAGTCGTGTTCTAGATTGGAATGTAGAACGGAATGTGCCAGGAGAAAGCCCCTCAAGTTTGTCTCACTACTTCTTGTTCGTGTTTTTAATTTAATTTTTTATTTTTTATTACAGCAAGTTTGAGTACAACGTTTAGCTTGTTGTAGGTGTGCAAGAGGTGGTTCTTTTACACATATACATATGTCTGTTCTTCCTGGGATCCTTTTCCCATGTACGTTATGACAGAATGTTGAGTAGTCTTCTCTTGGTACTCCGTAGGTCTTTGGTGATTATATATGTCTACTGTGTTTGTATATGTCTGTTAACCCCAATATCGTAATGAATACAATCCTCACACCTTTCCTTTGGTGAACCATAAGTTTGTTTAATGAATCTGTGATTGCCCTTCTCCGTGGAAATATCTGCCCTGGTATCAATTTATAGGTAACACCTATAAGTGATATGATATGATATGTGTCTTTCACTTTCTGACTTACTCCAAGTCACGTGATTACCTCGAGACTCATCTACGGTGCTGCAAATGGCATTGTGTCCTTTTTTTCCTTGGCGAATATTCTGTCTTAGCGAGGTCCATTTTCTGCAATGTGATTCCCTGAGGGCTGAGGATTAGCTGACCTGGGCAGCCTGACCCTGCCGGCAAGCCCTCCCCAGGTGTGCCTGGGTTGAGGTCAATATAAACAGCACTCCAGGCAGCAATAGCCCCTGCAGCTGTGCCTGACTCCATATTCTCTGCCCCGTCAGCAGTCTCGGGGCTGTGCTGGTGGGAGGGTGTGAGGGTCCACGGCTTTGTGGGTGGCCCGGTGTGAGTGGGGCTCTGCTGGACTTTCGGCAGGAGTTGCCAGGCTGCCACCTGTAAAGAAGAGGATGTGTCACCCATAACTTCCACTGGAATATCTCTCCGGGCTGAGGAGAGGAAGGAAAAAAAGGAGTGGGGGCCGGGACAGGAGGGGTATCTCAGGCAGGGCAATAGAAAGCTTCCAGAAGAGCGCCCGTGGCCAGTACCATCCTGGCTGACCTGCAGGCACCAAGTTGGCCTGCGTGCTGTCGCTGGTGTGGCTCCACGGCCCTTCCTCTAGGCTTTCAAGCCCTTGTACATATTCAGGTGTTTCACCTGGGAAGGGTGGGAACAGTTCAGCAGCATCTGGCCTGGGGCTCAGCTCACGTTCACTCACAGAGGCCTTGGCACGGTCTCCCAGCTTTGCAATGAGGATGCTCCTTGCGTGGGCGGGCGGGGCTGCTGGCTGTATGGGAGATGATTCCCCACCTCTGACCAATCTCAGAATTGTTTACCACTGGAGCAAGTGCCTTGGTAGTGTTTTCCTCTGTATAACTGTTAGGTTCAGGTTTTTTTTTTCTTTTTTGGTTCAAGTTAGATTTTATTCCTCATTTATGTATTTATAGATATAAGCATGGAAATAATTCATTCGTATAAATACATCAGTGTGAATGGAAGAACTTTTTTTCTGTTTTATTTTTACATTTTATGTTTTAAAATTTTGAAATTTAATTTTAGTTATTTTTTTATACAGTAGGTTATTATTAGTTATCTATTTTATGCATAGACATGTATACAGGTCAATCCTAATCTCCCAAGTCATCCCACCACCACCACCCCATGGCTTCCCCCACTTTGTGTCCATACGTTTGTTCTCTACCTCTGTGTCTCTATTTCTGCCCTGCAAACCAGTTCATCTCTACCATTTTTCTAGGTTCCACATATAGGCATTAATATACAATATTTGTTTTTCTCTTTCTGGCTTACTTCACTCTGTATGACAGTCTCTAGATCCATCAACTTCTCTACAAATGACCCAGTTTCATTCCTTTTTATGGCTGAGTAATATTCCATTTTATATATGTACCACATCTTTATCCATTCGTCTGTCTGTGGGCATTTATGTTGCTTCCATAACCTGGCTATTGTAAATAGTGCTGCAATGAACATTGTGGTGAATGTGTCTCTGTGATTTATGGTTTTCTCTGGGTATATGCCCAGAAGTGGGATTGCTGGATCCTATGGTAATTCTCTTTTTAGTTTTTTAAAGGAACCTCCATACTGTTCTCCATAGTGACTGTATCAATTTACATTCCCACCAATAGCGGAAGAGGGTTCCTTTTGTCCACACCCTCCCCAGAATTTGTTGTTTGTAGATTATCTGATGATGCCGATTCTAACAGGTGTGAGGTCTTACCTCATTGTAGTTTTGATTTGCATTTCTCTAATAATTAGTGATGTTGAGCAGCTTTTCATGTGCGTCTTGGCCATCTCTGTGTCTTCTTTGAAGAAACGTCTCTTTAGATCTTCTGCCCATTTTTGTATTGGGTTGTTTGTTTTATTAATATTAAGCTGCATGAGCTGTTTTTATATATTGCAGATTAAACCTTTGTCCATTGATTCGTTTGTGAACGTTTTCGCCCATTCTGAGGGTTGCCTTTCTCCATTCCCGTTTTTTTTAACAAAGAAAGAAAGAAAGCAAAAGAAGCAGAACACTAATGTGCGTGAAATATGCCTCTTGAAACTGTCGTTTTGAAATATGGACGTCTTTTGAATTTTTTGGTCGATATATGACCCCAGGATTTGTTTTCAGGGCAGGTGTCATTTACAGGCCTGTAATGATTTGGAATATCCACTGACCATTAGCGCTGGCATTAAACCTGCAGTTGTGTGAAACGGCCACAAGGTGGCAGCAGTTCTCCCTTACCAAATCTGGTTACTAGGACAGCAGAGCCTCAATGGAAGTCGTGTTCTAGATTGGAATGTAGAACGGAATGTGCCAGGAGAAAGCCCCTCAAGTTTGTCTCACTACTTCTTGTTCGTGTTTTTAATTTAATTTTTTATTTTTTATTACAGCAAGTTTGAGTACAACGATTAGCTTGTTGTAGGTGTGCAAGAGGTGGTTCTTTTACACATATACATATGTCTGTTCTTCCTGGGATCCTTTTCCCATGTACGTTATGACAGAATGTTGAGTAGTCTTCTCTTGGTACTCCGTAGGTCTTTGGTGATTATATACGTCTACTGTGTTTCTATCTGTCTGTTAACCCCAATATCGTAATGAATTCAATCCTCACACCTTTCCTTTGGTGAACCATAAGTTTGTTTAATGAATCTGTGATTGCCCTTCTCCGTGGAAATATCTGCCCTGGTATCAATTTATAGGTAACACCTATAAGTGATATGATATGATATGTGTCTTTCACTTTCTGACTTACTCCAAGTCACGTGATTACCTCGAGACTCATCTACGGTGCTGCAAATGGCATTGTGTCCTTTTTTTCCTTGGCGAATATTCTGTCTTAGCGAGGTCCATTTTCTGCAATGTGATTCCCTGAGGGCTGAGGATTAGCTGACCTGGGCAGCCTTACCCTGCCGGCAAGCCCTCCCCAGGTGTGCCTGGGTTGAGGTCAATATAAACAGCACTCCAGGCAGCAATAGCCCCTGCAGCTGTGCCTGACTCCATATTCTCTGCCCCGTCAGCAGTCTCGGGGCTGTGCTGGTGGGAGGGTGTGAGGGTCCACAGCTTTGTGGGTGGCCCGGTGTGAGTGGGGCTCTGCTGGACTTTCGGCAGGAGTTGCCAGGCTGCCACCTGTAAAGAAGAGGATGTGTCACCCATAACTTCCACTGGAATATCTCTCCGGGCTGAGGTGAGGAAGGAAAAAAAGGAGTGGGGGCCGGGACAGGAGGGGTATCTCAGGCAGGGCAATAGAAAGCTTCCAGAAGAGCGCCCGTGGCCAGTACCATCCTGGCTGACCTGCAGGCACCAAGTTGGCCTGCGTGCTGTCGCTGGTGTGGCTCCACGGCCCTTCCTCTAGGCTTTCAAGCCCTTGTACATATTCAGGTGTTTCACCTGGGAAGGGTGGGAACAGTTCAGCAGCATCTGGCCTGGGGCTCAGCTCACGTTTACTCACAGAGGCCTCGGCACGGTCTCCCAGCTTTGCAATGAGGATGCTCCTTGCGTGGGCGGGCGGGGCTGCTGGCTGTATGGGAGATGATTCCCCACCTCTGACCAATTTCAGAATTGTTTACCACTGGAGCAAGTGCCTTGGTAGTGTTTTCCTCTGTATAACTGTTAGGTTCAGTTTTTTTTTTCTTTTTTGGTTCAAGTTAGATTTTATTCCTCATTTATGTATTTATAGATATAAGCATGGAAATAATTCATTTGTATAAATACATCAGTGTGAATGGAAGAACTTTTTTTCTGTTTTATTTTTACATTTTAATTTTTAAAATTTTCAAATTTAATTTTAGTTATTTTTTTATACAGTAGGTTATTATTAGTTATCTATTTTATGCATAGACATGTATACAGGTCAATCCTAATCTCCCAACTCATCCCACCACCACCACCCCATGGCTTCCCCCACTTTGTGTCCATACGTTTGTTCTCTACCTCTGTGTCTCTATTTCTGCCCTGCAAACCAGTTCATCTCTACCATTTTTCTAGGTTCCACATATAGGCATTAATATACAATATTTGTTTTTCTCTTTCTGGCTTACTTGACTCTGTATGACAGTCTCTAGATCCATCAACTTCTCTACAAATGACCCAGTTTCATTCCTTTTTATGGCTGAGTAATATTCCATTTTATATATGTACCACATCTTTATCCATTCGTCTGTCTGTGGGCACTTATGTTGCTTCCATAACCTGGCTATTGTAAATAGTGCTGCAATGAACATTGTGGTGAATGTGTCTCTGTGATTTATGGTTTTCTCTGGGTATATGCCCAGAAGTGGGATTGCTGGATCCTATGGTAATTCTCTTTTTAGTTTTTTAAAGGAACCTCCATACTGTTCTCCATAGTGACTGTATCAATTTACATTCCCACCAATAGCGGAAGAGGGTTCCTTTTGTCCACACCCTCCCCAGAGTTTGTTGTTTGTAGATTATCTGATGATGCCGATTCTAACAGGTGTGAGGTCTTACCTCATTGTAGTTTCGATTTGCATTTCTCTAATAATTAGTGATGTTGAGCAGCTTTTCATGTGCGTCTTGGCCATCTCTGTGTCTTCTTTGAAGAAACGTCTCTTTAGATCTTCTGCCCATTTTTGTATTGGGTTGTTTGTTTTATTAATATTAAGTTGCATGAGCTGTTTATATATATTGCAGATTAAACCTTTGTCCATTGATTCGTTTGTGAACGTTTTCGCCCATTCTGAGGGTTGCCTTTCTCCATTCCCGATTTTTTTAACAAAGAAAGAAAGAAAGCAAAAGAAGCAGAACACTAATGTGCGTGAAATATGCCTCTTGAAACTGTCGTTTTGAAATATGGACGTCTTTTGAATTTTTTGGTCGATATATGACCCCAGGATTTGTTTTCAGGGCAGGTGTCATTTACAGGCCTGTAATGATTTGGAATATCCACTGACCATTAGCGCTGGCATTAAACCTGCAGTTGTGTTAAACGGCCACAAGGTGGCAGCAGTTCTCCCTTACCAAATCTGGTTACTAGGGCAGCAGAGCCTCAATGGAAGTCGTGTTCTAGATTAGAATGTAGAACGGAATGTGCCAGGAGAAAGCCCCTCAAGTTTGTCTCACTACTTCTTGTTCGTGTTTTTAATTTAATTTTTTATTTTTTATTACATCAAGTTTGAGTACAAAGTTGAGCTTGTTGTAGGTGTGCAAGAGGTGGTTCTTTTACACATATACATATGTCTGTTCTTCCTGGGATCCTTTTCCCATGTACGTTATGACAGAATGTTGAGTAGTCTTCTCTTGGTACTCCGTAGGTCTTTGGTGATTATATACGTCTACTGTGTTTGTATCTGTCTGTTAACCCCAATATCGTAATGAATTCAATCCTCACACCTTTCCTTTGGTGAACCATAAGTTTGTTTAATGAATCTGTGATTGCCCTTCTCCGTGGAAATATCTGCCCTGGTATCAATTTATAGGTAACACCTATAAGTGATATGATATGATATGTGTCTTTCACTTTCTGACTTACTCCAAGTCACGTGATTACCTCGAGACTCATCTACGGTGCTGCAAATGGCATTGTGTCCTTTTTTTCCTTGGCGAATATTCTGTCTTAGCGAGGTCCATATTCTGCAATGTGATTCCCTGAGGGCTGAGGATTAGCTGACCTGGGCAGCCTGAACCTGCCGGCAAGCCCACCCAAGGTGTGCCTGGGTTGAGGTCAATATAAACAGCACTCCAGGCAGCAATAGCCCCTGCAGCTGTGCCTTACTCCATATTCTCTGCCCCGTCAGCAGTCTCGGGGCTGTGCTGGTGGGAGGGTGTGAGGGTCCACGGCTTTGTGGGTGGCCCGGTGTGAGTGGGGCTCTGCTGGACTTTCGGCAGGAGTTGCCAGGCTGCCACCTGTAAAGAAGAGGATGTGTCACCCATAACTTCCACTGGAATATCTCTCCGGGCTGAGGTGAGGAAGGAAAAAAAGGAGTGGGGGCCGGGACAGGAGGGGTATCTCAGGCAGGGCAATAGAAAGCTTCCAGAAGAGCGCCCGTGGCCAGTACCATCCTGGCTGACCTGCAGGCACCAAGTTGGCCTGCGTGCTGTCACTGGTGTGGCTCCACGGCCCTTCCTCTAGGCTTTCAAGCCCTTGTACATATTCAGGTGTTTCACCTGGGAAGGGTGGGAAGAGTTCAGCAGCATCTGGCCTGGGGCTCACCTCACGTTTACTCACAGAGGCCTCGGCACGGTCTCCCAGATTTGCAATGAGGATGCTCCTTGCGTGGGTGGGCGGGGCTGCTGGCTGTATGGGAGATGATTCCCCACCTCTGACCAATTTCAGAATTGTTTACCAATGGAGCAAGTGCCTTGGTAGTGTCTTCCTCTGTATAACTGTTAGGTTCAGTTTTTTTTTTTCTTTTTTGGGTCAAGTTAGATTTTATTCCTCATTTATGTATTTATAGATATAAGCATGGAAATAATTCATTCATATAAATACATCAGTGTGAATGGAACAACTTTTTTTCTGTTTTATTTTTACATTTTATTTTTTAAAATTTTGAAATTTAATTTTAGTTATTTTTTATACAGTAGGTTATTATTAGTTATCTATTTTATGCATAGACATGTATACAGGTCAATCCTAATCTCCCAACTCATCCCACCACCACCACCCCATGGCTTCCCCCACTTTGTGTCCATACGTTTGTTCTCTACCTCTGTGTCTCTATTTCTGCCCTGCAAACCAGTTCATCTCTACCATTTTTCTAGGTTCCACATATAGGCATTAATATACAATATTTGTTTTTCTCTTTCTGACTTACTTCACTCTGTATGACAGTCTCTAGATCCATCAACTTCTCTACACATGACCCAGTTTCATTCCTTTTTATGGCTGAGTAATATTCCATTTTATATATGTACCACATCTTTATCCATTCGTCTGTCTGTGGGCACTTATGTTGCTTCCATAACCTGGCTATTCTAAATAGTGCTGCAATGAACATTGTGGTGAATGTGTCTCTGTGATTTATGGTTTTCTCTGGGTATATGCCAAGAAGTGGGATTGCTGGATCCTATGGTAATTCTCTTTTTAGTTTTTTAAAGGAACCTCCATACTGTTCTCCATAGTGACTGTATCAATTTACATTCCCACCAATAGCGGAAGAGGGTTCCTTTTGTCCACACCGTCCCCAGAATTTGTTGATTGTAGATTATCTGATGATGCCGATTCTAACAGGTGTGAGGTCTTACCTCATTGTAGTTTTGATTTGCATTTCTCTAATAATTAGTGATGTTGAGCAGCTTTTCATGTGCGTCTTGGCCATCTCTGTGTCTTCTTTGAAGAAACGTCTCTTTAGATCTTCTGCCCATTTTTGTATTGGGTTGTTTGTTTTATTAATATTAAGCTGCATGAGCTGTTTTTATATATTGCAGATTAAACCTTTGTCCATTGATTCGTTTGTGAACGTTTTCGCCCATTCTGAGGGTTGCCTTTCTCCATTCCCGTTTTTTTAACAAAGAAAGAAAGAAAGCAAAAGAAGCAGAACACTAATGTGCGTGAAATATGCCTCTTGAAACTGTCGTTTTGAAATATGGACGTCTTTTGAATTTTTTGTTCGATATATGACCCCAGGAATTGATTTCAGGGCAGGTGTCATTTACAGGCCTGTAATGATTTGGAATATCCACTGACCATTAGCGCTGGCATTAAACCTGCAGTTGTGTGAAACGGCCACAAGGTGGCAGCAGTTCTCCCTTACCAAATCTGGTTACTAGGGCACCAGAGACTCAATGGAAGTCCTGTTCTAGATTGGAATGTAGAACGGAATGTGCCAGTAGAAAGCCCCTCAAGTTTGTCTCACTACTTCTTGTTCGTGTTCTTAATTTAATTTTTTATTTTTTATTACAGCAAATTTGAGTACAACGTTTAGCTTGTTGTAGGTGTGCAAGAGGTGGTTCTTTTACACATATACATATGTCTGTTCTTCCTGGGATCCTTTTCCCATGTACGTTATGACAGAATGTTGAGTAGTCTTCTCTTGGTACTCCGTAGGTCTTTGGTGATTATATACGTCTACTGTGTTTGTATCTGTCTGTTAACCCCAATATCGTAATGAATTCAATCCTCACACCTTTCCTTTGGTGAACCATAAGTTTCTTTAATGAATCTGTGATTGCCCTTCTCCGTGGAAATATCTGCCCTCGTATCAATTTATAGGTAACACCTATAAGTGATATGATATGATATGTGTCTTTCACTTTCTGACTTACTCCAAGTCACGTGATTACCTCTAGACTCATCTACGGTGCTGCAAATGGCATTGTGTCCTTTTTTTCCTTGGCGAATATTCTGTCTTAGCGAGGTCCATTTTCTGCAATGTGATTCCCTGAGGGCTGAGGATTAGCTGACCTGGGCAGCCTGACCCTGCCGGCAAGCCCTCCCCAGGTGTGCCTGGGTTGAGGTCAATATAAACAGCACTCCAGGCAGCAATAGCCCCTGCAGCTGTGCCTGACTCCATATTCTCTGCCCCGTCAGCAGTCTCGGGGCTGTGCTGGTGGGAGGGTGTGAGGGTCCACGGATTTGTGGGTGGCCCGGTGTGAGTGGGGCTCTGCTGGACTTTCGGCAGGAGTTGCCAGGCTGCCACCTGTAAAGAAGAGGATGTGTCACCCATAACTTCCACTGGAATATCTCTCCGGGCTGAGGTGAGGAAAGAAAAAAAGGAGTGGGGGCTGGGACAGGAGGGGTATCTCAGGCAGGGCAAGAGAAAGCTTCCAGAAGAGCGCCCGTGGCCAGTACCATCCTGGCTGACCTGCAGGCACCAAGTTGGCCTGCGTGCTGTCGCTGGTGTGGCTCCACGGCCCTTCCTCTAGGCTTTCAAGCCCTTGTACATATTCAGGTGTTTCACCTGGGAAGGGTGGGAACAGTTCAGCAGCATCTGGCCTGGGGCTCAGCTCACGTTTACTCACAGAGGCCTCGGCACGGTCTCCCAGCTTTGCAATGAGGATGCTCCTTGCGTGGGCGGGCGGGGCTGCTGGCTGTATGGGAGATGATTCCCCACCTCTGACCAATTTCAGAATTGTTTACCACTGGAGCAAGTGCCTTGGTAGTGTTTTCCTCTGTATAATTCTTAGGTTCAGTTTTTTTTTCTTTTTTGGTTCAAGTTAGATTTTATTCCTCATTTATGTATTTATAGATATAAGCATGGAAATAATTCATTCGTATAAATACATCAGTGTGAATGGAAGAACTTTTTTTCTGTTTTATTTTTACATTTTATTTTTAAAAATTTTGAAATTTAATTTTAGTTATTTTTTTATACAGTAGGTTATTATTAGTTATCTATTTTATGCATAGACATGTATACAGGTCAATCCTAATCTCCCAACTCATCCCAAAACCACCACCCCATGACTTCCCCCACTTTGTGTCCATACGTTTGTTCTCTACCTCTGTGTCTCTATTTCTGCCCTGCAAACCAGTTCATCTCTACCATTTTTCTAGGTTCCACATATAGGCATTAATATACAATATTTGTTTTTCTCTTTCTGGCTTACTTCACTCTGTATGACAGTCTCTAGATCCATCAACTTCTCTACAAATGACCCACTTTCATTCCTTTTTATGGCTGAGTAATATTCCATTTTATATATGTACCACATCTTTATCCATTCGTCTGTCTGTGGGCATTTATGTTGCTTCCATAACCTGGCTATTGTAAATAGTGCTGCAATGAACATTGTGGTGAATGTGTCTCTGTGATTTATGGTTTTCTCTGGGTATATGCCCAGAAGTGGGATTGCTGGATCCTATGGTAATTCTCTTTTTAGTTTTTTAAAGGAACCTCCATACTGTTCTCCATAGTGACTGTATCAATTTACATTCCCACCAATAGCGGAAGAGGGTTCCTTTTGTCCACACCCTCCCCAGAATTTGTTGTTTGTAGATTATCTGATGATGCCGATTCTAACAGGTGTGAGGTCTTACCTCATTGTAGTTTTGATTTGCATTTCTCTAATAATTAGTGATGTTGAGCAGCTTTTCATGTGCGTTTTGGCCATCTCTGTGTCTTCTTTGAAGAAACGTCTCTTTAGATCTTCTGCCCATTTTTGTATTGGGATGTTTGTTTTATAAGTATTAAGCTGCATGAGCTGTTTATATATATTGGAGATTAAACCTTTGTCCATTGATTCGTTTGTGAACGTTTTTGCCCATTCTGAGGGTTGCCTTTCTCCATTCCCGTTTTTTTTAACAAAGAAAGAAAGAAAGCAAAAGAAGCAGAACACTAATGTGCGTGAAATATGCCTCTTGAAACTGTCGTTTTGAAATATGGACGTCTTTTGAATTTTTTGGTCGATATATGACCCCAGGAATTGTTTTCAGGGCAGGTGTCATTTACAGGCCTGTAATGATTTGGAATATCCACTGACCATTAGCGCTGGCATTAAACCTGCAGTTGTGTGAAACGGCCACAAGGTGGCAGCAGTTCTCCCTTACCAAATCTGGTTACTAGGGCAGCAGAGCCTCAATGGACGTCGTGTTCTAGATTGGAATGTAGAACGGAATGTGCCAGGAGAAAGCCCCTCAAGTTTGTCTCACTACTTCTTGTTCGTGTTTTTAATTTAATTTTTTATTTTTTATTACAGCAAGTTTGAGTACAACGATTAGCTTGTTGTAGGTGTGCAAGAGGTGGTTCTTTTACACATATACATATGTCTGTTCTTCCTGGGATCCTTTTCCCATGTACGTTATGACAGAATGTTGAGTAGTCTTCTCTTGGTACTCCGTAGGTCTTTGGTGATTATATACGTCTACTGTGTTTGTATCTGTCTGTTAACCCCAATATCGTAATGAATTCAATCCTCACACCTTTCCTTTGGTGAACCATAAGTTTGTTTAATGAATCTGTGATTGCCCTTCTCCGTGGAAATATCTGCCCTGGTATCAATTTATAGGTAACACCTATAAGTGATATGATATGATATGTGTCTTTCACTTTCTGACTTACTCCAAGTCACGTGATTACCTCGAGACTCATCTACGGTGCTGCAAATGGCATTGTGTCCTTTTTTTCCTTGGCGAATATTCTGTCTTAGCGAGGTCCATATTCTGCATTGTGATTCCCTGAGGGCTGAGGATTAGCTGACCTGGGCAGCCTGACCCTGCCGGCAAGCCCACCCCAGGTGTGCCTTGGTTGAGGTCAATATAAACAGCACTCCAGGCAGCAATAGCCCCTGCAGCTGTGCCTTACTCCATATTCTATGCCCCGTCAGCAGTCTCGGGGCTGTGCTGGTGGGAGGGTGTGAGGGTCCACGGCTTTGTGGGTGGCCAGGTGTGAGTGGGGCTCTGCTGGACTTTCGGCAGGAGTTGCCAGGCTGCCACCTGTAAAGAAGAGGATGTGTCACCCATAACTTCCACTGGAATATCTCTCCGGGCTGAGGTGAGGAAGGAAAAAAAGGAGTGGGGGCCGGGACAGGAGGGGTATCTCAGGCAGGGCAATAGAAAGCTTCCAGAAGAGCGCCCGTGGCCAGTACCATCCTGGCTGACCTGCAGGCACCAAGTTGGCCTGCGTGCTGTCGCTGGTGTGGCTCCACGGCCCTTCCTCTAGGCTTTCAAGCCCTTGTACATATTCAGGTGTTTCACCTGGGAAGGGTGGGAACAGTTCAGCAGCATCTGGCCTGGGGCTCAGCTCACGTTTACTCACAGAGGCCTCGGCACGGTCTCCCAGCTTTGCAATGAGGATGCTCCTTGCGTGGGCGGGCGGGGCTGCTGGCTGTATGGGAGATGATTCCCCACCTCTGACCAATTTCAGAATTGTTTACCACTGGAGCAAGTGCCTTGGTAGTGTTTTCCTCTTTATAACTGTTAGGTTCAGTTTTTTTTTTTCTTTTTTGGTTCAAGTTAGATTTTATTCCTCATTTATGTATTTATAGATATAAGCATGGAAATAATTCATTCGTATAAATACATCAGTGTGAATGGAAGAACTTTTTTTCTGTTTTATTTTTACATTTTATTTTTTAAAATTTTGAAATTTAATTTTAGTTATTTTTTTATACAGTAGGTTATTATTAGTTATCTATTTTATGCATAGACATGTATACAGGTCAATCCTAATCTCCCAACTCATCCCACCACCACCACCCCATGGCTTCCCCCACTTTGTGTCCATACGTTTGTTCTCTACCTCTGTGTCTCTATTTCTGCCCTGCAAACCAGTTCATCTCTACCATTTTTCTAGGTTCCACATATAGGCATTAATATACAATATTTGTTTTTCTCTTTCTGGCTTACTTCACTCTGTATGACAGTCTCTAGATCCATCAACTTCTCTACAAATGACCCAGTTTCATTCCTTTTTATGGCTGAGTAATATTCCATTTTATATATGTACCACATCTTTATCCATTCGTCTGTCTGTGGGCACTTATGTTGCTTCCATAAGCTGGCTATTGTAAATAGTGCTGCAATGAACATTGTGGTGAATGTGTCTCTGTGATTTATGGTTTTCTCTGGGTATATGCCCAGAAGTGGGATTGCTGGATCCTATGGTAATTCTCTTTTTAGTTTTTTAAAGGAACCTCCATACTGTTCTCCATAGTGACTGTATCAATTTACATTCCCACCAATAGCGGAAGAGGGTTCCTTTTGTCCACACCGTCCCCAGAATTTGTTGATTGTAGATTATCTGATGATGCCGATTCTAACAGGTGTGAGGTCTTACCTCATTGTAGTTTTGATTTGCATTTCTCTAATAATTAGTGATGTTGAGCATCTTTTCATGTGCGTCTTGGCCATCTCTGTGTCTTCTTTGAAGAAACGTCTCTTTAGATCTTCTGCCCATTTTTGTATTGGGTTGTTTGTTTTATTAATATTAAGCTGCATGAGCTGTTTTTATATATTGCAGATTAAACCTTTGTCCATTGATTCGTTTGTGAACGTTTTCGCCCATTCTGAGGGTTGCCTTTCTCCATTCCCGTTTTTTTTAACAAAGAAAGAAAGAAAGCAAAAGAAGCAGAACACTAATGTGCGTGAAATATGCCTCTTGAAACTGTCGTTTTGAAATATGGACGTCTTTTGAATTTTTTGGTCGATATATGACCCCAGGATTTGTTTTCAGGGCAGGTGTCATTTACAGGCCTGTAATGATTTGGAATATCCACTGACCATTAGCGCTGGCATTAAACCTGCAGTTGTGTGAAACGGCCACAAGATGGCAGCAGTTCTCCCTTACCAAATCTGGTTACTAGGGCAGCAGAGCCTCAATGGAAGTCGTGTTCTAGATTAGAATGTAGAACGGAATGTGCCAGGAGAAAGCCCCTCAAGTTTGTCTCACTACTTCTTGTTCGTGTTTTTAATTTAATTTTTTATTTTTTATTACAGCAAGTTTGAGTACAAAGTTGAGCTTGTTGTAGGTGTGCAAGAGGTGGTTCTTTTACCCATATACATATGTCTGTTCTTCCTGGGATCCTTTTCCCATGTACGTTATGACAGAATGTTGAGTAGTCTTCTCTTGGTACTCCGTAGGTCTTTGGTGATTATATACGTCTACTGTGTTTGTATCTGTCTGTTAACCCCAATATCGTAATGAATTCAATCCTCACACCTTTCCTTTGGTGAACCATAAGTTTGTTTAATGAATCTGTGATTGCCCTTCTCCGTGGAAATATCTGCCCTGGTATCAATTTATAGGTAACACCTATAAGTGATATGATATGATATGTGTCTTTCACTTTCTGACTTACTCCAAGTCACGTGATTACCTCGAGACTCATCTACGGTGCTGCAAATGGCATTGTGTCCTTTTTTTCCTTGGCGAATATTCTGTCTTAGCGAGGTCCATATTCTGCATTGTGATTCCCTGAGGGCTGAGGATTAGCTGACCTGGGCAGCCTGACCCTGCCGGCAAGCCCACCCCAGGTGTGCCTTGGTTGAGGTCAATATAAACAGCACTCCAGGCAGCAATAGCCCCTGCAGCTGTGCCTTATTCCATATTCTATGCACCGTCAGCAGTCTCGGGGCTGTGCTGGTGGGAGGGTGTGAGGGTCCACGGCTTTGTGGGTGGCCCGGTGTGAGTGGGGCTCTGCTGGACTTTCGGCAGGAGTTGCCAGGCTGCCACCTGTAAAGAAGAGGATGTGTCACCCATAACTTCCACTGGAATATCTCTCCGGGCTGAGGTGAGGAAGGAAAAAAAGGAGTGGGGGCCGGGACAGGAGGGGTATCTCAGGCAGGGCAATAGAAAGCTTCCAGAAGAGCGCCCGTGGCCAGTACCATCCTGGCTGACCTGCAGGCACCAAGTTGGCCTGCGTGCTGTCGCTGGTGTGGCTCCACGGCCCTTCCTCTAGGCTTTCAAGCCCTTGTACATATTCAGGTGTTTCACCTGGGAAGGGTGGGAACAGTTCAGCAGCATCTGGCCTGGGGCTCAGCTCACGTTTACTCACAGAGGCCTCGGCACGGTCTCCCAGCTTTGCAATGAGGATGCTCCTTGCGTGGGCGGGCGGGGCTGCTGGCTGTATGGGAGATGATTCCCCACCTCTGACCAATTTCAGAATTGTTTACCAATGGAGCAAGTGCCTTGGTAGTGTTTTCCTCTTTATAACTGTTAGGTTCAGTTTTTTTTTTTCTTTTTTGGTTCAAGTTAGATTTTATTCCTCATTTATGTATTTATAGATATAAGCATGGAAATAATTCATTCGTATAAATACATCAGTGTGAATGGAAGAACTTTTTTTCTGTTTTATTTTTACATTTTATTTTTTAAAATTTTGAAATTTAATTTTAGTTATTTTTTTATACAGTAGGTTATTATTAGTTATCTATTTTATGCATAGACATGTATACAGGTCAATCCTAATCTCCCAACTCATCCCACCACCACCACCCCATGGCTTCCCCCACTTTGTGTCCATACGTTTGTTCTCTACCTCTGTGTCTCTATTTCTGCCCTGCAAACCAGTTCATCTCTACCATTTTTCTAGGTTCCACATATAGGCATTAATATACAATATTTGTTTTTCTCTTTCTGGCTTACTTGACTCTGTATGACAGTCTCTAGATCCATCAACTTCTCTACAAATGACCCAGTTTCATTCCTTTTTATGGCTGAGTAATATTCCATTTTATATATGTACCACATCTTTATCCATTCGTCTGTCTGTGGGCACTTATGTTGCTTCCATAAGCTGGCTATTGTAAATAGTGCTGCAATGAACATTGTGGTGAATGTGTCTCTGTGATTTATGGTTTTCTCTGGGTATATGCCCAGAAGTGGGATTGCTGGATCCTATGGTAATTCTCTTTTTAGTTTTTTAAAGGAACCTCCATACTGTTCTCCATAGTGACTGTATCAATTTACATTCCCACCAATAGCGGAAGAGGGTTCCTTTTGTCCACACCCTCCCCAGAGTTAGTTGTTTGTAGATTATCTGATGATGCCGATTCTAACAGGTGTGAGGTCTTACCTCATTGTAGTTTTGATTTGCATTTCTCTAATAATTAGTGATGTTGAGCAGCTTTTCATGTGCGTCTTGGGCATCTCTGTGTCTTCTTTGAAGAAACGTCTCTTTAGATCTTCTGCCCATTTTTGTATTGGGTTGTTTGTTTTATTAATATTAAGCTGCATGAGCTGTTTATATATATTGGAGATTAAACCTTTGTCCATTGATTCGTTTGTGAACGTTTTCGCCCATTCTGAGGGTTGCCTTTCTCCATTCCCGTTTTTTTTAACAAAGAAAGAAAGAAAGCAAAAGAAGCAGAACACTAATGTGCGTGAAATATGCCTCTTGAAACTGTCGTTTTGAAATATGGACGTCTTTTGAATTTTTTGGTCGATATATGACCCCAGGAATTGTTTTCAGGGCAGGTGTCATTTACAGGCCTGTAATGATTTGGAATATCCACTGACCATTAGCGCTGGCATTAAACCTGCAGTTGTGTGAAACGGCCACAAGGTGGCAGCAGTTCTCCCTTACCAAATCTGGTTACTAGGGCAGCAGAGACTCAATGGAAGTCGTGTTCTAGATTGGAATGTAGAACGGAATGTGCCAGGAGAAAGCCCCTCAAGTTTGTCTCACTACTTCTTGTTCGTGTTCTTAATTTAATTTTTTATTTTTTATTACAGCAAATTTGAGTACAACGTTTAGCTTGTTGTAGGTGTGCAAGAGGTGGTTCTTTTACACATATACTTATGTCTGTTCTTCCTGGGATCCTTTTCCCATGTACGTTATGACAGAATGTTGAGTAGTCTTCTCTTGGTACTCCGTAGGTCTTTGGTGATTATATACGTCTACTGTGTTTGTCTCTGTCTGTTAACACGAATATCGTAATGAATTCAATCCTCACACCTTTCCTTTGGTGAACCATAAGTTTGTTTAATGAATCTGTGATTGCCCTTCTCCGTGGAAATATCTGCCCTGGTATCAATTTATAGGTAACACCTATAAGTGATATGATATGATATGTGTCTTTCACTTTCTGACTTACTCCAAGTCACGTGATTACCACGAGACTCATCTACGGTGCTGCAAATGGCATTGTGTCCTTTTTCTCCTTGGCGAATATTCTGTCTTAGCGAGGTTCATTTTCTGCAATGTGATTCCCTGAGGCCTGAGGATTAGCTGACCTGGGCAGCCTGACCCTGCCGGCAAGCCCTCCCCAGGTGTGCCTGGGTTGAGGTCAATATAAACAGCACTCCAGGCAGCAATAGCCCCTGCAGCTGTGCCTTACTCCATATTCTCTGCCCCATCAGCAATCTCGGGGCTGTGCTGGTGGGAGGGTGTGAGGGTCCACGGCTTTGTGGGTGGCCCGGTGTGAGTGGGGCTCTGCTGGACTTTCTGCAGGAGTTGCCAGGCTGCCACCTGTAAAGAAGAGGATGTGTCACCCATAACTTCCACTGGAATATCTCTCCGGGCTGAGGTGAGGAAGGAGAAAAAGGAGTGGGGGCCGGGACAGGATGGGTATCTCAGGCAGGGCAATAGAAAGCTTCCAGAAGAGCGCCCGTGGCAGTACCATCCTGGCTGACCTGCAGGCACCAAGTTGGCCTGCGTGCTGTCGCTGGTGTGGCTCCACGGCCCTTCCTCTAGGCTTTCAAGCCCTTGTACATATTCAGGTGTTTCACCTGGGAAGGGTGGGAACAGTTCAGCAGCATCTGGCCTGGGGCTCAGCTCACGTTTACTCACAGAGGCCTCGGCACGGTCTCCCAGCTTTGCAATGAGGATGCTCCTTGCGTGGGCGGGCGGGGCTGCTGGCTGTATGGGAGATGATTCCCCACCTCTGACCAATTTCAGAATTGTTTACCACTGGAGCAAGTGCCTTGGTAGTGTTTTCCTCTGTATAATTCTTAGGTTCAGTTTTTTTTTCTTTTTTGGTTCAAGTTAGATTTTATTCCTCATTTATGTATTTATAGATATAAGCATGGAAATAATTCATTCGTATAAATACATCAGTGTGAATGGAAGAACTTTTTTTCTGTTTTATTTTTACATTTTATTTTTTAAAATTTTGAAATTTAATTTTAGTTATTTTTTTATACAGTAGGTTATTATTAGTTATCTATTTTATGCATAGACATGTATACAGGTCAATCCTAATCTCCCAACTCATCCCACCACCACCACCCCATGGCTTCCCCCACTTTGTGTCCATACGTTTGTTCTCTACCTCTGTGTCTCTATTTCTGCCCTGCAAACCAGTTCATCTCTACCATTTTTCTAGGTTCCACATATAGGCATTAATATACAATATTTGTTTTTCTCTTTCTGGCTTACTTCACTCTGTATGACAGTCTCTAGATCCATCAACTTCTCTACAAATGACCCGGTTTCATTCCTTTTTATGGCTGAGTAATATTCCATTTTATATATGTACCACATCTTTATCCATTCGTCTGTCTGTGGGCATTTATGTTGCTTCCATAACCTGGCTATTGTAAATAGTGCTGCAATGAACATTGTGGTGAATGTGTCTCTGTGATTTATGGTTTTCTCAGGGTATATGCCCAGAAGTGGGTTTGCTGGATCCTATGGTAATTCTCTTTTTAGTTTTTTAAAGGAACCTCCATACTGTTCTCCATAGTGACTGTATCAATTTACATTCCCACCAATAGCGGAAGAGGGTTCCTTTTGTCCACACCCTCCCCAGAATTTGTTGTTTGTAGATTATCTGATGATGCCGATTCTAACAGGTGTGAGGTCTTACCTCATTGTAGTTTTGATTTGCATTTCTCTAATAATTAGTGATGTTGAGCAGCTTTTCATGTGCGTCTTGGCCATCTCTGTGTCTTCTTTGAAGAAACGTCTCTTTAGATCTTCTGCCCATTTTTGTATTGGGATGTTTGTTTTATTAGTATTAAGCTGCATGAGCTGTTTCTATATATTGCAGATTAAACCTTTGTCCATTGATTCGTTTGTGAACGTTTTCGCCCATTCTGAGGGTTGCCTTTCTCCATTCCCGTTTTTTTTAACAAAGAAAGAAAGAAAGCAAAAGAAGCAGAACACTAATGTGCGTGAAATATGCCTCTTGAAACTGTCGTTTTGAAATATGGACGTCTTTTGAATTTTTTGGTCGATATATGACCCCAGGATTTGTTTTCAGGGCAGGTGTCATTTACAGGCCTGTAATGATTTGGAATATCCACTGACCATTAGCGCTGGCATTAAACCTGCAGTTGTGTGAAACGGCCACAAGGTGGCAGCAGTTCTCCCTTACCAAATCTGGTTACTAGGGCAGCAGAGCCTCAATGGAAGTCGTGTTCTAGATTGGAATGTAGAACGGAATGTGCCAGGAGAAAGCCCCTCAAGTTTGTCTCACTACTTCTTGTTCGTGTTTTTAATTTAATTTTTTATTTTTTATTACAGCAAGTTTGAGTACAACGATTAGCTTGTTGTAGGTGTGCAAGAGGTGGTTCTTTTACACATATACATATGTCTGTTCTTCCTGGGATCCTTTTCCCATGTACGTTATGACAGAATGTTGAGTAGTCTTCTCTTGGTACTCCGTAGGTCTTTGGTGATTATATACGTCTACTGTGTTTGTATCTGTCTGTTAACCCCAATATCGTAATGAATTCAATCCTCACACCTTTCCTTTGGTGAACCATAAGTTTGTTTAATGAATCTGTGATTGCCCTTCTCCGTGGAAATATCTGCCCTGGTATCAATTTATAGGTAACACCTATAAGTGATATGATATGATATGTGTCTTTCACTTTCTGACTTACTCCAAGTCACGTGATTACCTCGAGACTCATCTACGGTGCTGCAAATGGCATTGTGTCCTTTTTTTCCTTGGCGAATATTCTGTCTTAGCGAGGTCCATTTTCTGCAATGTGATTCCCTGAGGGCTGAGGATTAGCTGACCTGGGCAGCCTGACCCTGCCGGCAAGCCCTCCCCAGGTGTGCCTGGGTTGAGGTCAATATAAACAGCACTCCAGGCAGCAATAGCCCCTGCAGCTGTGCCTGACTCCATATTCTCTGCCCCGTCAGCAGTCTCGGGGCTGTGCTGGTGGGAGGGTGTGAGGGTCCACGGCTTTGTGGGTGGCCCGGTGTGAGTGGGGCTCTGCTGGACTTTCGGCAGGAGTTGCCAGGCTGCCACCTGTAAAGAAGAGGATGTGTCACCCATAACTTCCACTGGAATATCTCTCCGGGCTGAGGTGAGGAAGGAAAAAAAGGAGTGGGGGCCGGGACAGGAGGGGTATCTCAGGCAGGGCAATAGAAAGCTTCCAGAAGAGCGCCCGTGGCCAGTACCATCCTGGCTGACCTGCAGGCACCAAGTTGGTCTGCGTGCTGTCGCTGGTGTGGCTCCACGGCCCTTCCTCTAGGCTTTCAAGCCCTTGTACATATTCAGGTGTTTCACCTGGGAAGGGTGGGAACAGTTCAGCAGCATCTGGCCTGGGGCTCAGCTCACGTTTACTCACAGAGGCCTCGGCACGGTCTCCCAGCTTTGCAATGAGGATGCTCCTTGCGTGGGCGGGCGGGGCTGCTGGCTGTATGGGAGATGATTCCCCACCTCTGACCAATTTCAGAATTCTTTACCACTGGAGCAAGTGCCTTGGTAGTGTTTTCCTCTGTATAACTGTTAGGTTCAGTTTCTTTTTTTCTTTTTTGGTTCAAGTTAGATTTTATTCCTCATTTATGTATTTATAGATATAAGCATGGAAATAATTCATTCGTATAAATACATCAGTGTGAATGGAAGAACTTTATTTCTGTTTTATTTTTACATTTTATTTTTTAAAATTTTGAAATTTAATTTTAGTTATTTTTTTATACAGTAGGTTATTATTAGTTATCTATTTTATGCATAGACATGTATACAGGTCAATCCTAATCTCCCAACTCATCCCACCACCACCACCCCATGGCTTCCCCCACTTTGTGTCCATACGTTTGTTCTCTACCTCTGTGTCTCTATTTCTGCCCTGCAAACCAGTTCATCTCTACCATTTTTCTAGGTTCCACATATAGGCATTAATATACAATATTTGTTTTTCTCTTTCTGGCTTACTTCACTCTGTATGACAGTCTCTAGATCCATCAACTTCTCTACAAATGACCCGGTTTCATTCCTTTTTATGGCTGAGTAATATTCCATTTTATATATGTACCACATCTTTATCCATTCGTCTGTCTGTGGGCATTTATGTTGCTTCCATAACCTGGCTATTGTAAATAGTGCTGCAATGAACATTGTGGTGAATGTGTCTCTGTGATTTATGGTTTTCTCAGGGTATATGCCCAGAAGTGGGATTGCTGGATCCTATGGTAATTCTCTTTTTAGTTTTTTAAAGGAACCTCCATACTGTTCTCCATAGTGACTGTATCAATTTACATTCCCACCAATAGCGGAAGAGGGTTCCTTTTGTCCACACCCTCCCCAGAATTTGTTGTTTGTAGATTATCTGATGATGCCGATTCTAACAGGTGTGAGGTCTTACCTCATTGTAGTTTTGATTTGCATTTCTCTAATAATTAGTGATGTTGAGCAGCTTTTCATGTGCGTCTTGGCCATCTCTGTGTCTTCTTTGAAGAAACGTCTCTTTAGATCTTCTGCCCATTTTTGTATTGGGATGTTTGTTTTATTAGTATTAAGCTGCATGAGCTGTTTCTATATATTGCAGATTAAACCTTTGTCCATTGATTCGTTTGTGAACGTTTTCGCCCATTCTGAGGGTTGCCTTTCTCCATTCCCGTTTTTTTTAACAAAGAAAGAAAGAAAGCAAAAGAAGCAGAACACTAATGTGCGTGAAATATGCCTCTTGAAACTGTCGTTTTGAAATATGGACGTCTTTTGAATTTTTTGGTCGATATATGACCCCAGGATTTGTTTTCAGGGCAGGTGTCATTTACAGGCCTGTAATGATTTGGAATATCCACTGACCATTAGCGCTGGCATTAAACCTGCAGTTGTGTGAAACGGCCACAAGGTGGCAGCAGTTCTCCCTTACCAAATCTGGTTACTAGGGCAGCAGAGCCTCAATGGAAGTCGTGTTCTAGATTGGAATGTAGAACGGAATGTGCCAGGAGAAAGCCCCTCAAGTTTGTCTCACTACTTCTTGTTCGTGTTTTTAATTTAATTTTTTATTTTTTATTACAGCAAGTTTGAGTACAACGATTAGCTTGTTGTAGGTGTGCAAGAGGTGGTTCTTTTACACATATACATATGTCTGTTCTTCCTGGGATCCTTTTCCCATGTACGTTATGACAGAATGTTGAGTAGTCTTCTCTTGGTACTCCGTAGGTCTTTGGTGATTATATACGTCTACTGTGTTTGTATCTGTCTGTTAACCCCAATATCGTAATGAATTCAATCCTCACACCTTTCCTTTGGTGAACCATAAGTTTGTTTAATGAATCTGTGATTGCCCTTCTCCGTGGAAATATCTGCCCTGGTATCAATTTATAGGTAACACCTATAAGTGATATGATATGATATGTGTCTTTCACTTTCTGACTTACTCCAAGTCACGTGATTACCTCGAGACTCATCTACGGTGCTGCAAATGGCATTGTGTCCTTTTTTTCCTTGGCGAATATTCTGTCTTAGCGAGGTCCATTTTCTGCAATGTGATTCCCTGAGGGCTGAGGATTAGCTGACCTGGGCAGCCTGACCCTGCCGGCAAGCCCTCCCCAGGTGTGCCTGGGTTGAGGTCAATATAAACAGCACTCCAGGCAGCAATAGCCCCTGCAGCTGTGCCTGACTCCATATTCTCTGCCCCGTCAGCAGTCTCGGGGCTGTGCTGGTGGGAGGGTGTGAGGGTCCACGGCTTTGTGGGTGGCCCGGTGTGAGTGGGGCTCTGCTGGACTTTCGGCAGGAGTTGCCAGGCTGCCACCTGTAAAGAAGAGGATGTGTCACCCATAACTTCCACTGGAATATCTCTCCGGGCTGAGGTGAGGAAGGAAAAAAAGGAGTGGGGGCCGGGACAGGAGGGGTATCTCAGGCAGGGCAATAGAAAGCTTCCAGAAGAGCGCCCGTGGCCAGTACCATCCTGGCTGACCTGCAGGCACCAAGTTGGTCTGCGTGCTGTCGCTGGTGTGGCTCCACGGCCCTTCCTCTAGGCTTTCAAGCCCTTGTACATATTCAGGTGTTTCACCTGGGAAGGGTGGGAACAGTTCAGCAGCATCTGGCCTGGGGCTCAGCTCACGTTTACTCACAGAGGCCTCGGCACGGTCTCCCAGCTTTGCAATGAGGATGCTCCTTGCGTGGGCGGGCGGGGCTGCTGGCTGTATGGGAGATGATTCCCCACCTCTGACCAATTTCAGAATTCTTTACCACTGGAGCAAGTGCCTTGGTAGTGTTTTCCTCTGTATAACTGTTAGGTTCAGTTTCTTTTTTTCTTTTTTGGTTCAAGTTAGATTTTATTCCTCATTTATGTATTTATAGATATAAGCATGGAAATAATTCATTCGTATAAATACATCAGTGTGAATGGAAGAACTTTATTTCTGTTTTATTTTTACATTTTATTTTTTAAAATTTTGAAATTTAATTTTAGTTATTTTTTTATACAGTAGGTTATTATTAGTTATCTATTTTATGCATAGACATGTATACAGGTCAATCCTAATCTCCCAACTCATCCCACCACCACCACCCCATGGCTTCCCCCACTTTGTGTCCATACGTTTGTTCTCTACCTCTGTGTCTCTATTTCTGCCCTGCAAACCAGTTCATCTCTACCATTTTTCTAGGTTCCACATATAGGCATTAATATACAATATTTGTTTTTCTCTTTCTGGCTTACTTGACTCTGTATGACAGTCTCTAGATCCATCAACTTCTCTACAAATGACCCAGTTTCATTCCTTTTTATGGCTGAGTAATATTCCATTTTATATATGTACCACATCTTTATCCATTCGTCTGTCTGTGGGCATTTATGTTGCTTCCATAACCTGGCTATTGTAAATAGTGCTGCAATGAACATTGTGGTGAATGTGTCTCTGTGATTTATGGTTTTCTCAGGGTATATGCCCAGAAGTGGGATTGCTGGATCCTATGGTAATTCTCTTTTTAGTTTTTTAAAGGAACCTCCATACTGTTCTCCATAGTGACTGTATCAATTTACATTCCCACCAATAGCGGAAGAGGGTTCCTTTTGTCCACACCCTCCCCAGAATTTGTTGTTTGTAGATTATCTGATGATGCCGATTCTAACAGGTGTGAGGTCTTACCTCATTGTAGTTTTGATTTGCATTTCTCTAATAATTAGTGATGTTGAGCAGCTTTTCATGTGCGTCTTGGCCATCTCTGTGTCTTCTTTGAAGAAACGTCTCTTTAGATCTTCTGCCCATTTTTGTATTGGGTTGTTTGTTTTATTAGTATTAAGCTGCATGAGCTGTTTATATATATTGGAGATTAAACCTTTGTCCATTGATTCGTTTGTGAACGTTTTCGCCCATTCTGAGGGTTGCCTTTTTCCATTCCCGTTTTTTTTTAACAAAGAAAGAAAGAAAGCAAAAGAAGCAGAACACTAATGTGCGTGAAATATGCCTCTTGAAACTGTCGTTTTGAAATATGGACGTCTTTTGAATTTTTTGGTCGATATATGACCCCAGGATTTGTTTTCAGGGCAGGTGTCATTTACAGGCCTGTAATGATTTGGAATATCCACTGACCATTAGCGCTGGCATTAAACCTGCAGTTGTGTGAAACGGCCACAAGGTGGCAGCAGTTCTCCCTTACCAAATCTGGTTACTAGGGCAGCAGAGCCTCAATGGAAGTCGTGTTCTAGATTGGAATGTAGAACGGAATGTGCCAGGAGAAAGCCCCTCAAGTTTGTCTCACTACTTCTTGTTCGTGTTTTTAATTTAATTTTTTATTTTTTATTACAGCAAGTTTGAGTACAACGTTTAGCTTGTTGTAGGTGTGCAAGAGGTGGTTCTTTTACACATATACATATGTCTGTTCTTCCTGGGATCCTTTTCCCATGTACGTTATGACAGAATGTTGAGTAGTCTTCTCTTGGTACTCCGTAGGTCTTTGGTGATTATATACGTCTACTGTGTTTGTATCTGTCTGTTAACCCCAATATCGTAATGAATTCAATCCTCACACCTTTCCTTTGGTGAACCATAAGTTTGTTTAATGAATCTGTGATTGCCCTTCTCCGTGGAAATATCTGCCCTCGTATCAATTTATAGGTAACACCTATAAGTGATATGATATGATATGTGTCTTTCACTTTCTGACTTACTCCAAGTCACGTGATTACCTCGAGACTCATCTACGGTGCTGCAAATGGCATTGTGTCCTTTTTCTCCTTGGCGAATATTCTGTCTTAGCGAGGTCCATTTTCTGCAATGTGATTCCCTGAGGGCTGAGGATTAGCTGACATGGGCAGCCTGACCCTGCCGGCAAGCCCTCCCCAGGTGTGCCTGGGTTGAGGTCAATATAAACAGCACTCCAGGCAGCAATAGCCCCTGCAGCTGTGCCTTACTCCATATTCTCTGCCCCGTCAGCAGTCTCGGGGCTGTGCTGGTGGGAGGGTGTGAGGGTCCACGGCTTTGTGGGTGGCCCGGTGTGAGTGGGGCTCTGCTGGAATTTCGGCAGGAGTTGCCAGGCTGCCTCCTGTAAAGAAGAGGATGTGTCACCCATAACTTCCACTGGAATATCTCTCCGGGCTGAGGTGAGGAAGGAAAAAAAGGAGTGGGGGCCGGGACAGGAGGGGTATCTCAGGCAGGGCAATAGAAAGCTTCCAGAAGAGCGCCCGTGGCCAGTACCATCCTGGCTGACCTGCAGGCACCAAGTTGGTCTGCGTGCTGTCGCTGGTGTGGCTCCACGGCCCTTCCTCTAGGCTTTCAAGCCCTTGTACATATTCAAGTGTTTCACCTGGGAAGGGTGGGAACAGTTCAGCAGCATCTGGCCTGGGGCTCAGCTCACGTTTACTCACAGAGGCCTCGGCACGGTCTCCCAGCTTTGAAATGAGGACGCTCCTTGCGTGGGCGGGCGGGGCTGCTGGCTGTATGGGAGATGATTCCCCACCTCTGACCAATTTCAGAATTGTTTACCACTGGAGCAAGTGCCTTGGTAGTGTTTTCCTCTGTATAACTGTTAGGTTCAGTTTTTTTTTTTCTTTTTTGGTTCAAGTTAGATTTTATTCCTCATTTATGTATTTATAGATATAAGCATGGAAATAATTCATTCGTATAAATACATCAGTGTGAATGGAAGAACTTTTTTTCTGTTTTATTTTTACATTTTATTTTTTTAAATTTTGAAATTTAATTTTAGTTATTTTTTATACATTAGGTTATTATTAGTTATCTATTTTATGCATAGACATGTATACAGGTCAATCCTAATCTCCCAACTCATCCCACCACCACCACCCCATGGCTTCCCCCTCTTTGTGTCCATACGTTTGTTCTCTACCTCTGTGTCTCTATTTCTGCCCTGCAAACCAGTTCATCTCTACCATTTTTCTAGGTTCCACATATAGGCATTAATATACAATATTAGTTTTTCTCTTTCTGGCTTACTTCACTCTGTATGACAGTCTCTAGATCCATCAACTTCTCTACAAATGACCCAGTTTCATTCCTTTTTATGGCTGAGTAATATTCCATTTTGTATATGTACCACATCTTTATCCATTCGTCTGTCTGTGGGCATTTAGGTTGCTTCCATTACCTGGCTATTGTAAATAGTGCTGCAATGAACATTGTGGTGAATGTGTCTTTGTGATTTATGGTTTTCTCTGGGTATATGCCCAGAAGTGGGATTGCTGGATCCTATGGTAATTCTCTTTTTAGTTTTTTAAAGGAACCTCCATACTGTTCTCCATAGTGACTGTATCAATTTACATTCCCACCAATAGCGGAAGAGGGTTCCCTTTGTCCACACCGTCCCCAGAATGTGTTGATTGTAGATTATCCGATGATGCCGATTCTAAGAGGTGTGAGGTCTTACCTCATTGTAGTTTTGATTTGCATTTCTCTAATAATTAGTGATGTTGAGCAGCTTTTCATGTGCGTCTTGGCCATCTCTGTGTCTTCTTTGAAGAAACGTCTCTTTAGATCTTCTGCCCATTTTTGTATTGGGTTGATTGTTTTATTAATATTAAGCTGCATGAGCTGTTTATATATATTGGAGATTAAACCTTTGTCCATTGATTCGTTTGTGAACGTTTTCGCCCATTCTGAGGGTTGCCTTTCTCCATTCCCGATTTTTTAACAAAGAAAGAAAGAAAGCAAAAGAAGCAGAACACTAATGTGCGTGAAATATGCCTCTTGAAACTGTCGTTTTGAAATATGGACGTCTTTTGAATTTTTTGGTCGATATATGACCCCAGGATTTGTTTTCAGGGCAGGTGTCATTTACAGGCCTGTAATGATTTGGAATATCCACTGACCATTAGCGCTGGCATTAAACCTGCAGTTGTGTGAAACGGCCACAAGGTGGCAGCAGTTCTCCCTTACCAAATCTGGTTACTAGGGCAGCAGAGCCTCAATGGAAGTCGTGTTCTAGATTGGAATGTAGAACGGAATGTGCCAGGAGAAAGCCCCTCAAGTTTGTCTCACTACTTCTTGTTCGTGTTTTTAATTTAATTTTTTATTTTTTATTACAGCAAGTTTGAGTACAACGTTTAGCTTGTTGTAGGTGTGCAAGAGGTGGTTCTTTTACACATATACATATGTCTGTTCTTCCTGGGATCCTTTTCCCATGTACGTTATGACAGAATGTTGAGTAGTCTTCTCTTGGTACTCCGTAGGTCTTTGGTGATTATATACGTCTACTGTGTTTGTATCTGTCTGTTAACCCCAATATCGTAATGAATTCAATCCTCACACCTTTCCTTTGGTGAACCATAAGTTTGTTTAATGAATCTGTGATTGCCCTTCTCCGTGGAAATATCTGCCCTCGTATCAATTTATAGGTAACACCTATAAGTGATATGATATGATATGTGTCTTTCACTTTCTGACTTACTCCAAGTCACGTGATTACCTCGAGACTCATCTACGGTGCTGCAAATGGCATTGTGTCCTTTTTCTCCTTGGCGAATATTCTGTCTTAGCGAGGTCCATTTTCTGCAATGTGATTCCCTGAGGGCTGAGGATTAGCTGACCTGGGCAGCCTGACCCTGCCGGCAAGCCCTCCCTAGGTGTGCCTGGGTTGAGGTCAATATAAACAGCACTCCAGGCAGCAATAGCCCCTGCAGCTGTGCCTTACTCCATATTCTCTGCCCCGTCAGCAGTCTCGGGGCTGTGCTGGTGGGAGGGTGTGAGGGTCCACGGCTTTGTGGGTGGCCCGGTGTGAGTGGGGCTCTGCTGGACTTTCGGCAGGAGTTGCCAGGCTGCCACCTGTAAAGAAGAGGATGTGTCACCCATAACTTCCACTGGAATATCTCTCCGGGCTGAGGTGAGGAAGGAAAAAAAGGAGTGGGGGCCGGGACAGGAGGGGTATCTCAGGCAGGGCAATAGAAAGCTTCCAGAAGAGCGCCCGTGGCCAGTACCATCCTGGCTGACCTGCAGGCACCAAGTTGGTCTGCGTGCTGTCGCTGGTGTGGCTCCACGGCCCTTCCTCTAGGCTTTCAAGCCCTTGTACATATTCAGGTGTTTCACCTGGGAAGGGTGGGAACAGTTCAGCAGCATCTGGCCTGGGGCTCAGCTCACGTTTACTCACAGAGGCCTCGGCACGGTCTCCCAGCTTTGAAATGAGGACGCTCCTTTCGTGGGCGGGCGGGGCTGCTGGCTGTATGGGAGATGATTCCCCACCTCTGACCAATTTCAGAATTGTTTACCAGTGGAGCAAGTGCCTTGGTAGTGTTTTCCTCTGTATAACTGTTAGGTTCAGTTTTTTTTTTCTTTTTTGGTTCAAGTTAGATTTTATTCCTCATTTATGTATTTATAGATATAAGCATGGAAATAATTCATTCGTATAAATACATCAGTGTGAATGGAAGAACATTTTTTCTGTTTTATTTTTACATTTTATTTTTTAAAATTTTGAAATTTAATTTTAGTTATTTTTTTATACAGTAGGTTATTATTAGTTATCTATTTTATGCATAGACATGTATACAGGTCAATCCTAATCTCCCAACTCATCCCACCACCACCACCCCATGGCTTCCCCCACTTTGTGTCCATACGTTTGTTCTCTACCTCTGTGTCTCTATTTCTGCCCTGCAAACCAGTTCATCTCTACCATTTTTCTAGGTTCCACATATAGGCATTAATATACAATATTTGTTTTTCTCTTTCTGGCTTACTTCACTCTGTATGACAGTCTCTAGTTCCATCAACTTCTCTACAAATGACCCAGTTTCATTCCTTTTTATGGCTGAGTAATATTCCATTTTGTATATGTACCACATCTTTATCCATTCGTCTGTCTGTGGGCATTTAGGTTGCTTCCATTACCTGGCTATTGTAAATAGTGCTGCAATGAACATTGTGGTGAATGTGTCTCTGTGATTTATGGTTTTCTCTGGGTATATGCCCAGAAGTGGGATTGCTGGATCCTATGGTAATTCTCTTTTTAGTTTTTTAAAGGAACCTCCATACTGTTCTCCATAGTGACTGTATCAATTTACATTCCCACCAATAGCGGAAGAGGGTTCCTTTTGTCCACACCCTCCCCAGAGTTAGTTGTTTGTAGATTATCTGATGATGCCGATTCTAACAGGTGTGAGGTCTTACCTCATTGTAGTTTTGATTTGCATTTCTCTAATAATTAGTGATGTTGAGCAGCTTTTCATGTGCGTCTTGGGCATCTCTGTGTCTTCTTTGAAGAAACGTCTCTTTAGATCTTCTGCCCATTTTTGTATTGGGTTGTTTGTTTTATTAATATTAAGCTGCATGAGCTGTTTATATATATTGGAGATTAAACCTTTGTCCATTGATTCGTTTGTGAACGTTTTCGCCCATTCTGAGGGTTGCCTTTCTCCATTCCCGTTTTTTTTAACAAAGAAAGAAAGAAAGCAAAAGAAGCAGAACACTAATGTGCGTGAAATATGCCTCTTGAAACTGTCGTTTTGAAATATGGACGTCTTTTGAATTTTTTGGTCGATATATGACCCCAGGAATTGTTTTCAGGGCAGGTGTCATTTACAGGCCTGTAATGATTTGGAATATCCACTGACCATTAGCGCTGGCATTAAACCTGCAGTTGTGTGAAACGGCCACAAGGTGGCAGCAGTTCTCCCTTACCAAATCTGGTTACTAGGGCAGCAGAGACTCAATGGAAGTCGTGTTCTAGATTGGAATGTAGAACGGAATGTGCCAGGAGAAAGCCCCTCAAGTTTGTCTCACTACTTCTTGTTCGTGTTCTTAATTTAATTTTTTATTTTTTATTACAGCAAATTTGAGTACAACGTTTAGCTTGTTGTAGGTGTGCAAGAGGTGGTTCTTTTACACATATACTTATGTCTGTTCTTCCTGGGATCCTTTTCCCATGTACGTTATGACAGAATGTTGAGTAGTCTTCTCTTGGTACTCCGTAGGTCTTTGGTGATTATATACGTCTACTGTGTTTGTCTCTGTCTGTTAACACGAATATCGTAATGAATTCAATCCTCACACCTTTCCTTTGGTGAACCATAAGTTTGTTTAATGAATCTGTGATTGCCCTTCTCCGTGGAAATATCTGCCCTGGTATCAATTTATAGGTAACACCTATAAGTGATATGATATGATATGTGTCTTTCACTTTCTGACTTACTCCAAGTCACGTGATTACCACGAGACTCATCTACGGTGCTGCAAATGGCATTGTGTCCTTTTTCTCCTTGGCGAATATTCTGTCTTAGCGAGGTTCATTTTCTGCAATGTGATTCCCTGAGGCCTGAGGATTAGCTGACCTGGGCAGCCTGACCCTGCCGGCAAGCCCTCCCCAGGTGTGCCTGGGTTGAGGTCAATATAAACAGCACTCCAGGCAGCAATAGCCCCTGCAGCTGTGCCTTACTCCATATTCTCTGCCCCATCAGCAATCTCGGGGCTGTGCTGGTGGGAGGGTGTGAGGGTCCACGGCTTTGTGGGTGGCCCGGTGTGAGTGGGGCTCTGCTGGACTTTCGGCAGGAGTTGCCAGGCTGCCACCTGTAAAGAAGAGGATGTGTCACCCATAACTTCCACTGGAATATCTCTCCGGGCTGAGGTGAGGAAGGAGAAAAAGGAGTGGGGGCCGGGACAGGATGGGTATCTCAGGCAGGGCAATAGAAAGCTTCCAGAAGAGCGCCCGTGGCAGTACCATCCTGGCTGACCTGCAGGCACCAAGTTGGCCTGCGTGCTGTCGCTGGTGTGGCTCCACGGCCCTTCCTCTAGGCTTTCAAGCCCTTGTACATATTCAGGTGTTTCACCTGGGAAGGGTGGGAACAGTTCAGCAGCATCTGGCCTGGGGCTCAGCTCACGTTTACTCACAGAGGCCTCGGCACGGTCTCCCAGCTTTGCAATGAGGATGCTCCTTGCGTGGGCGGGCGGGGCTGCTGGCTGTATGGGAGATGATTCCCCACCTCTGACCAATTTCAGAATTGTTTACCACTGGAGCAAGTGCCTTGGTAGTGTTTTCCTCTGTATAATTCTTAGGTTCAGTTTTTTTTTCTTTTTTGGTTCAAGTTAGATTTTATTCCTCATTTATGTATTTATAGATATAAGCATGGAAATAATTCATTCGTATAAATACATCAGTGTGAATGGAAGAACTTTTTTTCTGTTTTATTTTTACATTTTATTTTTTAAAATTTTGAAATTTAATTTTAGTTATTTTTTTATACAGTAGGTTATTATTAGTTATCTATTTTATGCATAGACATGTATACAGGTCAATCCTAATCTCCCAACTCATCCCACCACCACCACCCCATGGCTTCCCCCACTTTGTGTCCATACGTTTGTTCTCTACCTCTGTGTCTCTATTTCTGCCCTGCAAACCAGTTCATCTCTACCATTTTTCTAGGTTCCACATATAGGCATTAATATACAATATTTGTTTTTCTCTTTCTGGCTTACTTCACTCTGTATGACAGTCTCTAGATCCATCAACTTCTCTACAAATGACCCGGTTTCATTCCTTTTTATGGCTGAGTAATATTCCATTTTATATATGTACCACATCTTTATCCATTCGTCTGTCTGTGGGCATTTATGTTGCTTCCATAACCTGGCTATTGTAAATAGTGCTGCAATGAACATTGTGGTGAATGTGTCTCTGTGATTTATGGTTTTCTCAGGGTATATGCCCAGAAGTGGGATTGCTGGATCCTATGGTAATTCTCTTTTTAGTTTTTTAAAGGAACCTCCATACTGTTCTCCATAGTGACTGTATCAATTTACATTCCCACCAATAGCGGAAGAGGGTTCCTTTTGTCCACACCCTCCCCAGAATTTGTTGTTTGTAGATTATCTGATGATGCCGATTCTAACAGGTGTGAGGTCTTACCTCATTGTAGTTTTGATTTGCATTTCTCTAATAATTAGTGATGTTGAGCAGCTTTTCATGTGCGTCTTGGCCATCTCTGTGTCTTCTTTGAAGAAACGTCTCTTTAGATCTTCTGCCCATTTTTGTATTGGGATGTTTGTTTTATTAGTATTAAGCTGCATGAGCTGTTTCTATATATTGCAGATTAAACCTTTGTCCATTGATTCGTTTGTGAACGTTTTCGCTCATTCTGAGGGTTGCCTTTCTCCATTCCCGTTTTTTTTAACAAAGAAAGAAAGAAAGCAAAAGAAGCAGAACACTAATGTGCGTGAAATATGCCTCTTGAAACTGTCGTTTTGAAATATGGACGTCTTTTGAATTTTTTGGTCGATATATGACCCCAGGATTTGTTTTCAGGGCAGGTGTCATTTACAGGCCTGTAATGATTTGGAATATCCACTGACCATTAGCGCTGGCATTAAACCTGCAGTTGTGTGAAACGGCCACAAGGTGGCAGCAGTTCTCCCTTACCAAATCTGGTTACTAGGGCAGCAGAGCCTCAATGGAAGTCGTGTTCTAGATTGGAATGTAGAACGGAATGTGCCAGGAGAAAGCCCCTCAAGTTTGTCTCACTACTTCTTGTTCGTGTTTTTAATTTAATTTTTTATTTTTTATTACAGCAAGTTTGAGTACAACGTTTAGCTTGTTGTAGGTGTGCAAGAGGTGGTTCTTTTACACATATACATATGTCTGTTCTTCCTGGGATC
This sequence comes from Mesoplodon bidens, assembly GCF_964165515.1. Lineage (NCBI taxonomy): Eukaryota > Metazoa > Chordata > Mammalia > Artiodactyla > Ziphiidae > Mesoplodon > Mesoplodon bidens. The sequence goes on from NW_027672145.1 coordinate 84,787, forward strand.
CTTTTCCCATGTACGTTATGACAGAATGTTGAGTAGTCTTCTCTTGGTACTCCGTAGGTCTTTGGTGATTATATACGTCTACTGTGTTTGTATCTGTCTGTTAACCCCAATATCGTAATGAATTCAATCCTCACACCTTTCCTTTGGTGAACCATAAGTTTGTTTAATGAATCTGTGATTGCCCTTCTCCGTGGAAATATCTGCCCTCGTATCAATTTATAGGTAACACCTATAAGTGATATGATATGATATGTGTCTTTCACTTTCTGACTTACTCCAAGTCACGTGATTACCTCGAGACTCATCTACGGTGCTGCAAATGGCATTGTGTCCTTTTTCTCCTTGGCGAATATTCTGTCTTAGCGAGGTCCATTTTCTGCAATGTGATTCCCTGAGGGCTGAGGATTAGCTGACCTGGGCAGCCTGACCCTGCCGGCAAGCCCTCCCTAGGTGTGCCTGGGTTGAGGTCAATATAAACAGCACTCCAGGCAGCAATAGCCCCTGCAGCTGTGCCTTACTCCATATTCTCTGCCCCGTCAGCAGTCTCGGGGCTGTGCTGGTGGGAGGGTGTGAGGGTCCACGGCTTTGTGGGTGGCCCGGTGTGAGTGGGGCTCTGCTGGACTTTCGGCAGGAGTTGCCAGGCTGCCACCTGTAAAGAAGAGGATGTGTCACCCATAACTTCCACTGGAATATCTCTCCGGGCTGAGGTGAGGAAGGAAAAAAAGGAGTGGGGGCCGGGACAGGAGGGGTATCTCAGGCAGGGCAATAGAAAGCTTCCAGAAGAGCGCCCGTGGCCAGTACCATCCTGGCTGACCTGCAGGCACCAAGTTGGTCTGCGTGCTGTCGCTGGTGTGGCTCCACGGCCCTTCCTCTAGGCTTTCAAGCCCTTGTACATATTCAGGTGTTTCACCTGGGAAGGGTGGGAACAGTTCAGCAGCATCTGGCCTGGGGCTCAGCTCACGTTTACTCACAGAGGCCTCGGCACGGTCTCCCAGCTTTGAAATGAGGACGCTCCTTTCGTGGGCGGGCGGGGCTGCTGGCTGTATGGGAGATGATTCCCCACCTCTGACCAATTTCAGAATTGTTTACCAGTGGAGCAAGTGCCTTGGTAGTGTTTTCCTCTGTATAACTGTTAGGTTCAGTTTTTTTTTTCTTTTTTGGTTCAAGTTAGATTTTATTCCTCATTTATGTATTTATAGATATAAGCATGGAAATAATTCATTCGTATAAATACATCAGTGTGAATGGAAGAACATTTTTTCTGTTTTATTTTTACATTTTATTTTTTAAAATTTTGAAATTTAATTTTAGTTATTTTTTTATACAGTAGGTTATTATTAGTTATCTATTTTATGCATAGACATGTATACAGGTCAATCCTAATCTCCCAACTCATCCCACCACCACCACCCCATGGCTTCCCCCACTTTGTGTCCATACGTTTGTTCTCTACCTCTGTGTCTCTATTTCTGCCCTGCAAACCAGTTCATCTCTACCATTTTTCTAGGTTCCACATATAGGCATTAATATACAATATTTGTTTTTCTCTTTCTGGCTTACTTCACTCTGTATGACAGTCTCTAGTTCCATCAACTTCTCTACAAATGACCCAGTTTCATTCCTTTTTATGGCTGAGTAATATTCCATTTTGTATATGTACCACATCTTTATCCATTCGTCTGTCTGTGGGCATTTAGGTTGCTTCCATTACCTGGCTATTGTAAATAGTGCTGCAATGAACATTGTGGTGAATGTGTCTCTGTGATTTATGGTTTTCTCTGGGTATATGCCCAGAAGTGGGATTGCTGGATCCTATGGTAATTCTCTTTTTAGTTTTTTAAAGGAACCTCCATACTGTTCTCCATAGTGACTGTATCAATTTACATTCCCACCAATAGCGGAAGAGGGTTCCTTTTGTCCACACCCTCCCCAGAGTTAGTTGTTTGTAGATTATCTGATGATGCCGATTCTAACAGGTGTGAGGTCTTACCTCATTGTAGTTTTGATTTGCATTTCTCTAATAATTAGTGATGTTGAGCAGCTTTTCATGTGCGTCTTGGGCATCTCTGTGTCTTCTTTGAAGAAACGTCTCTTTAGATCTTCTGCCCATTTTTGTATTGGGTTGTTTGTTTTATTAATATTAAGCTGCATGAGCTGTTTATATATATTGGAGATTAAACCTTTGTCCATTGATTCGTTTGTGAACGTTTTCGCCCATTCTGAGGGTTGCCTTTCTCCATTCCCGTTTTTTTTAACAAAGAAAGAAAGAAAGCAAAAGAAGCAGAACACTAATGTGCGTGAAATATGCCTCTTGAAACTGTCGTTTTGAAATATGGACGTCTTTTGAATTTTTTGGTCGATATATGACCCCAGGAATTGTTTTCAGGGCAGGTGTCATTTACAGGCCTGTAATGATTTGGAATATCCACTGACCATTAGCGCTGGCATTAAACCTGCAGTTGTGTGAAACGGCCACAAGGTGGCAGCAGTTCTCCCTTACCAAATCTGGTTACTAGGGCAGCAGAGACTCAATGGAAGTCGTGTTCTAGATTGGAATGTAGAACGGAATGTGCCAGGAGAAAGCCCCTCAAGTTTGTCTCACTACTTCTTGTTCGTGTTCTTAATTTAATTTTTTATTTTTTATTACAGCAAATTTGAGTACAACGTTTAGCTTGTTGTAGGTGTGCAAGAGGTGGTTCTTTTACACATATACTTATGTCTGTTCTTCCTGGGATCCTTTTCCCATGTACGTTATGACAGAATGTTGAGTAGTCTTCTCTTGGTACTCCGTAGGTCTTTGGTGATTATATACGTCTACTGTGTTTGTCTCTGTCTGTTAACACGAATATCGTAATGAATTCAATCCTCACACCTTTCCTTTGGTGAACCATAAGTTTGTTTAATGAATCTGTGATTGCCCTTCTCCGTGGAAATATCTGCCCTGGTATCAATTTATAGGTAACACCTATAAGTGATATGATATGATATGTGTCTTTCACTTTCTGACTTACTCCAAGTCACGTGATTACCACGAGACTCATCTACGGTGCTGCAAATGGCATTGTGTCCTTTTTCTCCTTGGCGAATATTCTGTCTTAGCGAGGTTCATTTTCTGCAATGTGATTCCCTGAGGCCTGAGGATTAGCTGACCTGGGCAGCCTGACCCTGCCGGCAAGCCCTCCCCAGGTGTGCCTGGGTTGAGGTCAATATAAACAGCACTCCAGGCAGCAATAGCCCCTGCAGCTGTGCCTTACTCCATATTCTCTGCCCCATCAGCAATCTCGGGGCTGTGCTGGTGGGAGGGTGTGAGGGTCCACAGCTTTGTGGGTGGCCCGGTGTGAGTGGGGCTCTGCTGGACTTTCGGCAGGAGTTGCCAGGCTGCCACCTGTAAAGAAGAGGATGTGTCACCCATAACTTCCACTGGAATATCTCTCCGGGCTGAGGTGAGGAAGGAGAAAAAGGAGTGGGGGCCGGGACAGGATGGGTATCTCAGGCAGGGCAATAGAAAGCTTCCAGAAGAGCGCCCGTGGCAGTACCATCCTGGCTGACCTGCAGGCACCAAGTTGGCCTGCGTGCTGTCGCTGGTGTGGCTCCACGGCCCTTCCTCTAGGCTTTCAAGCCCTTGTACATATTCAGGTGTTTCACCTGGGAAGGGTGGGAACAGTTCAGCAGCATCTGGCCTGGGGCTCAGCTCACGTTTACTCACAGAGGCCTCGGCACGGTCTCCCAGCTTTGCAATGAGGATGCTCCTTGCGTGGGCGGGCGGGGCTGCTGGCTGTATGGGAGATGATTCCCCACCTCTGACCAATTTCAGAATTGTTTACCACTGGAGCAAGTGCCTTGGTAGTGTTTTCCTCTGTATAATTCTTAGGTTCAGTTTTTTTTTCTTTTTTGGTTCAAGTTAGATTTTATTCCTCATTTATGTATTTATAGATATAAGCATGGAAATAATTCATTCGTATAAATACATCAGTGTGAATGGAAGAACTTTTTTTCTGTTTTATTTTTACATTTTATTTTTTAAAATTTTGAAATTTAATTTTAGTTATTTTTTTATACAGTAGGTTATTATTAGTTATCTATTTTATGCATAGACATGTATACAGGTCAATCCTAATCTCCCAACTCATCCCACCACCACCACCCCATGGCTTCCCCCACTTTGTGTCCATACGTTTGTTCTCTACCTCTGTGTCTCTATTTCTGCCCTGCAAACCAGTTCATCTCTACCATTTTTCTAGGTTCCACATATAGGCATTAATATACAATATTTGTTTTTCTCTTTCTGGCTTACTTCACTCTGTATGACAGTCTCTAGATCCATCAACTTCTCTACAAATGACCCGGTTTCATTCCTTTTTATGGCTGAGTAATATTCCATTTTATATATGTACCACATCTTTATCCATTCGTCTGTCTGTGGGCATTTATGTTGCTTCCATAACCTGGCTATTGTAAATAGTGCTGCAATGAACATTGTGGTGAATGTGTCTCTGTGATTTATGGTTTTCTCAGGGTATATGCCCAGAAGTGGGATTGCTGGATCCTATGGTAATTCTCTTTTTAGTTTTTTAAAGGAACCTCCATACTGTTCTCCATAGTGACTGTATCAATTTACATTCCCACCAATAGCGGAAGAGGGTTCCTTTTGTCCACACCCTCCCCAGAATTTGTTGTTTGTAGATTATCTGATGATGCCGATTCTAACAGGTGTGAGGTCTTACCTCATTGTAGTTTTGATTTGCATTTCTCTAATAATTAGTGATGTTGAGCAGCTTTTCATGTGCGTCTTGGCCATCTCTGTGTCTTCTTTGAAGAAACGTCTCTTTAGATCTTCTGCCCATTTTTGTATTGGGATGTTTGTTTTATTAGTATTAAGCTGCATGAGCTGTTTCTATATATTGCAGATTAAACCTTTGTCCATTGATTCGTTTGTGAACGTTTTCGCCCATTCTGAGGGTTGCCTTTCTCCATTCCCGTTTTTTTTAACAAAGAAAGAAAGAAAGCAAAAGAAGCAGAACACTAATGTGCGTGAAATATGCCTCTTGAAACTGTCGTTTTGAAATATGGACGTCTTTTGAATTTTTTGGTCGATATATGACCCCAGGATTTGTTTTCAGGGCAGGTGTCATTTACAGGCCTGTAATGATTTGGAATATCCACTGACCATTAGCGCTGGCATTAAACCTGCAGTTGTGTGAAACGGCCACAAGGTGGCAGCAGTTCTCCCTTACCAAATCTGGTTACTGGGGCAGCAGAGCCTCAATGGAAGTCGTGTTCTAGATTGGAATGTAGAACGGAATGTGCCAGGAGAAAGCCCCTCAAGTTTGTCTCACTACTTCTTGTTCGTGTTTTTAATTTAATTTTTTATTTTTTATTACAGCAAGTTTGAGTACAACGATTAGCTTGTTGTAGGTGTGCAAGAGGTGGTTCTTTTACACATATACATATGTCTGTTCTTCCTGGGATCCTTTTCCCATGTACGTTATGACAGAATGTTGAGTAGTCTTCTCTTGGTACTCCGTAGGTCTTTGGTGATTATATACGTCTACTGTGTTTGTATCTGTCTGTTAACCCCAATATCGTAATGAATTCAATCCTCACACCTTTCCTTTGGTGAACCATAAGTTTGTTTAATGAATCTGTGATTGCCCTTCTCCGTGGAAATATCTGCCCTGGTATCAATTTATAGGTAACACCTATAAGTGATATGATATGATATGTGTCTTTCACTTTCTGACTTACTCCAAGTCACGTGATTACCTCGAGACTCATCTACGGTGCTGCAAATGGCATTGTGTCCTTTTTTTCCTTGGCGAATATTCTGTCTTAGCGAGGTCCATTTTCTGCAATGTGATTCCCTGAGGGCTGAGGATTAGCTGACCTGGGCAGCCTGACCCTGCCGGCAAGCCCTCCCCAGGTGTGCCTGGGTTGAGGTCAATATAAACAGCACTCCAGGCAGCAATAGCCCCTGCAGCTGTGCCTGACTCCATATTCTCTGCCCCGTCAGCAGTCTCGGGGCTGTGCTGGTGGGAGGGTGTGAGGGTCCACGGCTTTGTGGGTGGCCCGGTGTGAGTGGGGCTCTGCTGGACTTTCGGCAGGAGTTGCCAGGCTGCCACCTGTAAAGAAGAGGATGTGTCACCCATAACTTCCACTGGAATATCTCTCCGGGCTGAGGTGAGGAAGGAAAAAAAGGAGTGGGGGCCGGGACAGGAGGGGTATCTCAGGCAGGGCAATAGAAAGCTTCCAGAAGAGCGCCCGTGGCCAGTACCATCCTGGCTGACCTGCAGGCACCAAGTTGGTCTGCGTGCTGTCGCTGGTGTGGCTCCACGGCCCTTCCTCTAGGCTTTCAAGCCCTTGTACATATTCAGGTGTTTCACCTGGGAAGGGTGGGAACAGTTCAGCAGCATCTGGCCTGGGGCTCAGCTCACGTTTACTCACAGAGGCCTCGGCACGGTCTCCCAGCTTTGCAATGAGGATGCTCCTTGCGTGGGCGGGCGGGGCTGCTGGCTGTATGGGAGATGATTCCCCACCTCTGACCAATTTCAGAATTCTTTACCACTGGAGCAAGTGCCTTGGTAGTGTTTTCCTCTGTATAACTGTTAGGTTCAGTTTCTTTTTTTCTTTTTTGGTTCAAGTTAGATTTTATTCCTCATTTATGTATTTATAGATATAAGCATGGAAATAATTCATTCGTATAAATACATCAGTGTGAATGGAAGAACTTTATTTCTGTTTTATTTTTACATTTTATTTTTTAAAATTTTGAAATTTAATTTTAGTTATTTTTTTATACAGTAGGTTATTATTAGTTATCTATTTTATGCATAGACATGTATACAGGTCAATCCTAATCTCCCAACTCATCCCACCACCACCACCCCATGGCTTCCCCCACTTTGTGTCCATACGTTTGTTCTCTACCTCTGTGTCTCTATTTCTGCCCTGCAAACCAGTTCATCTCTACCATTTTTCTAGGTTCCACATATAGGCATTAATATACAATATTTGTTTTTCTCTTTCTGGCTTACTTGACTCTGTATGACTGTCTCTAGATCCATCAACTTCTCTACAAATGACCCAGTTTCATTCCTTTTTATGGCTGAGTAATATTCCATTTTATATATGTACCACATCTTTATCCATTCGTCTGTCTGTGGGCATTTATGTTGCTTCCATAACCTGGCTATTGTAAATAGTGCTGCAATGAACATTGTGGTGAATGTGTCTCTGTGATTTATGGTTTTCTCAGGGTATATGCCCAGAAGTGGGATTGCTGGATCCTATGGTAATTCTCTTTTTAGTTTTTTAAAGGAACCTCCATACTGTTCTCCATAGTGACTGTATCAATTTACATTCCCACCAATAGCGGAAGAGGGTTCCTTTTGTCCACACCCTCCCCAGAATTTGTTGTTTGTAGATTATCTGATGATGCCGATTCTAACAGGTGTGAGGTCTTACCTCATTGTAGTTTTGATTTGCATTTCTCTAATAATTAGTGATGTTGAGCAGCTTTTCATGTGCGTCTTGGCCATCTCTGTGTCTTCTTTGAAGAAACGTCTCTTTAGATCTTCTGCCCATTTTTGTATTGGGTTGTTTGTTTTATTAGTATTAAGCTGCATGAGCTGTTTATATATATTGGAGATTAAACCTTTGTCCATTGATTCGTTTGTGAACGTTTTCGCCCATTCTGAGGGTTGCCTTTTTCCATTCCCGTTTTTTTTTAACAAAGAAAGAAAGAAAGCAAAAGAAGCAGAACACTAATGTGCGTGAAATATGCCTCTTGAAACTGTCGTTTTGAAATATGGACGTCTTTTGAATTTTTTGGTCGATATATGACCCCAGGATTTGTTTTCAGGGCAGGTGTCATTTACAGGCCTGTAATGATTTGGAATATCCACTGACCATTAGCGCTGGCATTAAACCTGCAGTTGTGTGAAACGGCCACAAGGTGGCAGCAGTTCTCCCTTACCAAATCTGGTTACTAGGGCAGCAGAGCCTCAATGGAAGTCGTGTTCTAGATTGGAATGTAGAACGGAATGTGCCAGGAGAAAGCCCCTCAAGTTTGTCTCACTACTTCTTGTTCGTGTTTTTAATTTAATTTTTTATTTTTTATTACAGCAAGTTTGAGTACAACGTTTAGCTTGTTGTAGGTGTGCAAGAGGTGGTTCTTTTACACATATACATATGTCTGTTCTTCCTGGGATCCTTTTCCCATGTACGTTATGACAGAATGTTGAGTAGTCTTCTCTTGGTACTCCGTAGGTCTTTGGTGATTATATACGTCTACTGTGTTTGTATCTGTCTGTTAACCCCAATATCGTAATGAATTCAATCCTCACACCTTTCCTTTGGTGAACCATAAGTTTGTTTAATGAATCTGTGATTGCCCTTCTCCGTGGAAATATCTGCCCTCGTATCAATTTATAGGTAACACCTATAAGTGATATGATATGATATGTGTCTTTCACTTTCTGACTTACTCCAAGTCACGTGATTACCTCGAGACTCATCTACGGTGCTGCAAATGGCATTGTGTCCTTTTTTTCCTTGGCGAATATTCTGTCTTAGCGAGGTCCATTTTCTGCAATGTGATTCCCTGAGGGCTGAGGATTAGCTGCCCTGGGCAGCCTGACCCTGCCGGCAAGCCCTCCCCAGGTGTGCCTGGGTTGAGGTCAATATAAACAGCACTCCAGGCAGCAATAGCCCCTGCAGCTGTGCCTTACTCCATATTCTCTGCCCCGTCAGCAGTCTCGGGGCTGTGCTGGTGGGAGGGTGTGAGGGTCCACGGCTTTGTGGGTGGCCCGGTGTGAGTGGGGCTCTGCTGGAATTTCGGCAGGAGTTGCCAGGCTGCCTCCTGTAAAGAAGAGGATGTGTCACCCATAACTTCCACTGGAATATCTCTCCGGGCTGAGGTGAGGAAGGAAAAAAAGGAGTGGGGGCCGGGACAGGAGGGGTATCTCAGGCAGGGCAATAGAAAGCTTCCAGAAGAGCGCCCGTGGCCAGTACCATCCTGGCTGACCTGCAGGCACCAAGTTGGTCTGCGTGCTGTCGCTGGTGTGGCTCCACGGCCCTTCCTCTAGGCTTTCAAGCCCTTGTACATATTCAAGTGTTTCACCTGGGAAGGGTGGGAACAGTTCAGCAGCATCTGGCCTGGGGCTCAGCTCACGTTTAGTCACAGAGGCCTCGGCACGGTCTCCCAGCTTTGAAATGAGGACGCTCCTTGCGTGGGCGGGCGGGGCTGCTGGCTGTATGGGAGATGATTCCCCACCTCTGACCAATTTCAGAATTGTTTACCACTGGAGCAAGTGCCTTGGTAGTGTTTTCCTCTGTATAACTGTTAGGTTCAGTTTTTTTTTTTCTTTTTTGGTTCAAGTTAGATTTTATTCCTCATTTATGTATTTATAGATATAAGCATGGAAATAATTCATTCGTATAAATACATCAGTGTGAATGGAAGAACTTTTTTTCTGTTTTATTTTTACATTTTATTTTTTTAAATTTTGAAATTTAATTTTAGTTATTTTTTATACATTAGGTTATTATTAGTTATCTATTTTATGCATAGACATGTATACAGGTCAATCCTAATCTCCCAACTCATCCCACCACCACCACCCCATGGCTTCCCCCACTTTGTGTCCATACGTTTGTTCTCTACCTCTGTGTCTCTATTTCTGCCCTGCAAACCAGTTCATCTCTACCATTTTTCTAGGTTCCACATATAGGCATTAATATACAATATTTGTTTTTCTCTTTCTGGCTTACTTCACTCTGTATGACAGTCTCTAGATCCATCAACTTCTCTACAAATGACCCAGTTTCATTCCTTTTTATGGCTGAGTAATATTCCATTTTGTATATGTACCACATCTTTATCCATTCGTCTGTCTGTGGGCATTTAGGTTGCTTCCATTACCTGGCTATTGTAAATAGTGCTGCAATGAACATTGTGGTGAATGTGTCTTTGTGATTTATGGTTTTCTCGGGGTATATGCCCAGAAGTGGGATTGCTGGATCCTATGGTAATTCTCTTTTTAGTTTTTTAAAGGAACCTCCATACTGTTCTCCATAGTGACTGTATCAATTTACATTCCCACCAATAGCGGAAGAGGGTTCCTTTTGTCCACACCGTCCCCAGAATGTGTTGATTGCAGATTATCCGATGATGCCGATTCTAAGAGGTGTGAGGTCTTACCTCATTGTAGTTTTGATTTGCATTTCTCTAATAATTAGTGATGTTGAGCAGCTTTTCATGTGCGTCTTGGCCATCTCTGTGTCTTCTTTGAAGAAACGTCTCTTTAGATCTTCTGCCCATTTTTGTATTGGGTTGATTGTTTTATTAATATTAAGCTGCATGAGCTGTTTATATATATTGGAGATTAAACCTTTGTCCATTGATTCGTTTGTGAACGTTTTCGCCCATTCTGAGGGTTGCCTTTCTCCATTCCCGATTTTTTAACAAAGAAAGAAAGAAAGCAAAAGAAGCAGAACACTAATGTGCGTGAAATATGCCTCTTGAAACTGTCGTTTTGAAATATGGACGTCTTTTGAATTTTTTGGTCGATATATGACCCCAGGATTTGTTTTCAGGGCAGGTGTCATTTACAGGCCTGTAATGATTTGGAATATCCACTGACCATTAGCGCTGGCATTAAACCTGCAGTTGTGTGAAACGGCCACAAGGTGGCAGCAGTTCTCCCTTACCAAATCTGGTTACTAGGGCAGCAGAGCCTCAATGGAAGTCGTGTTCTAGATTGGAATGTAGAACGGAATGTGCCAGGAGAAAGCCCCTCAAGTTTGTCTCACTACTTCTTGTTCGTGTTTTTAATTTAATTTTTTATTTTTTATTACAGCAAGTTTGAGTACAACGTTTAGCTTGTTGTAGGTGTGCAAGAGGTGGTTCTTTTACACATATACATATGTCTGTTCTTCCTGGGATCCTTTTCCCATGTACGTTATGACAGAATGTTGAGTAGTCTTCTCTTGGTACTCCGTAGGTCTTTGGTGATTATATACGTCTACTGTGTTTGTATCTGTCTGTTAACCCCAATATCGTAATGAATTCAATCCTCACACCTTTCCTTTGGTGAACCATAAGTTTGTTTAATGAATCTGTGATTGCCCTTCTCCGTGGAAATATCTGCCCTCGTATCAATTTATAGGTAACACCTATAAGTGATATGATATGATATGTGTCTTTCACTTTCTGACTTACTCCAAGTCACGTGATTACCTCGAGACTCATCTACGGTGCTGCAAATGGCATTGTGTCCTTTTTCTCCTTGGCGAATATTCTGTCTTAGCGAGGTCCATTTTCTGCAATGTGATTCCCTGAGGGCTGAGGATTAGCTGACCTGGGCAGCCTGACCCTGCCGGCAAGCCCTCCCTAGGTGTGCCTGGGTTGAGGTCAATATAAACAGCACTCCAGGCAGCAATAGCCCCTGCAGCTGTGCCTTACTCCATATTCTCTGCCCCGTCAGCAGTCTCGGGGCTGTGCTGGTGGGAGGGTGTGAGGGTCCACGGCTTTGTGGGTGGCCCGGTGTGAGTGGGGCTCTGCTGGACTTTCGGCAGGAGTTGCCAGGCTGCCACCTGTAAAGAAGAGGATGTGTCACCCATAACTTCCACTGGAATATCTCTCCGGGCTGAGGTGAGGAAGGAAAAAAAGGAGTGGGGGCCGGGACAGGAGGGGTATCTCAGGCAGGGCAATAGAAAGCTTCCAGAAGAGCGCCCGTGGCCAGTACCATCCTGGCTGACCTGCAGGCACCAAGTTGGTCTGCGTGCTGTCGCTGGTGTGGCTCCACGGCCCTTCCTCTAGGCTTTCAAGCCCTTGTACATATTCAGGTGTTTCACCTGGGAAGGGTGGGAACAGTTCAGCAGCATCTGGCCTGGGGCTCAGCTCACGTTTACTCACAGAGGCCTCGGCACGGTCTCCCAGCTTTGAAATGAGGACGCTCCTTTCGTGGGCGGGCGGGGCTGCTGGCTGTATGGGAGATGATTCCCCACCTCTGACCAATTTCAGAATTGTTTACCAGTGGAGCAAGTGCCTTGGTAGTGTTTTCCTCTGTATAACTGTTAGGTTCAGTTTTTTTTTTCTTTTTTGGTTCAAGTTAGATTTTATTCCTCATTTATGTATTTATAGATATAAGCATGGAAATAATTCATTCGTATAAATACATCAGTGTGAATGGAAGAACTTTTTTTCTGTTTTATTTTTACATTTTATTTTTTAAAATTTTGAAATTTAATTTTAGTTATTTTTTTATACAGTAGGTTATTATTAGTTATCTATTTTATGCATAGACATGTATACAGGTCAATCCTAATCTCCCAACTCATCCCACCACCACCACCCCATGGCTTCCCCCACTTTGTGTCCATACGTTTGTTCTCTACCTCTGTGTCTCTATTTCTGCCCTGCAAACCAGTTCATCTCTACCATTTTTCTAGGTTCCACATATAGGCATTAATATACAATATTTGTTTTTCTCTTTCTGGCTTACTTCACTCTGTATGACAGTCTCTAGTTCCATCAACTTCTCTACAAATGACCCAGTTTCATTCCTTTTTATGGCTGAGTAATATTCCATTTTGTATATGTACCACATCTTTATCCATTCGTCTGTCTGTGGGCATTTAGGTTGCTTCCATTACCTGGCTATTGTAAATAGTGCTGCAATGAACATTGTGGTGAATGTGTCTCTGTGATTTATGGTTTTCTCTGGGTATATGCCCAGAAGTGGGATTGCTGGATCCTATGGTAATTCTCTTTTTAGTTTTTTAAAGGAACCTCCATACTGTTCTCCATAGTGACTGTATCAATTTACATTCCCACCAATAGCGGAAGAGGGTTCCTTTTGTCCACACCCTCCCCAGAATTTGTTGATTGTAGATTATCTGATGATGCCGATTCTAACAGGTGTGAGGTCTTACCTCATTGTAGTTTTGATTTGCATTTCTCTAATAATTAGTGATGTTGAGCAGCTTTTCATGTGCGTCTTGGCCATCTCTGTGTCTTCTTTGAAGAAACGTCTCTTTAGATCTTCTGCCCATTTTTGTATTGGGTTGTTTGTTTTATTAATATTAAGCTGCATGAGCTGTTTATATATATTGGAGATTAAACCTTTGTCCATTGATTCGTTTGTGAACGTTTTCGCCCATTCTGAGGGTTGCCTTTCTCCATTCCCGTTTTTCTTAACAAAGAAAGAAAGAAAGCAAAAGAAGCAGAACACTAATGTGCGTGAAATATGCCTCTTGAAACTGTCGTTTTGAAATATGGACGTCTTTTGAATTTTTTGGTCGATATATGACCCCAGGATTTGTTTTCAGGGCAGGTGTCATTTACAGGCCTGTAATGATTTGGAATATCCACTGACCCTTAGCGCTGGCATTAAACCTGCAGTTGTGTGAAACGGCCACAAGGTGGCAGCAGTTCTCCCTTACCAAATCTGGTTACTAGGGCAGCAGAGCCTCAATAGAAGTCGTGTTCTAGATTGGAATGTAGAACGGAATGTGCCAGGAGAAAGCCCCTCAAGTTTGTCTCACTACTTCTTGTTCGTGTTTTTAATTTAATTTTTTATTTTTTATTACAGCAAGTTTGAGTACAACGTTTAGCTTGTTGTAGGTGTGCAAGAGGTGGTTCTTTTACACATATACATATGTCTGTTCTTCCTGGGATCCTTTTCCCATGTACGTTATGACAGAATGTTGAGTAGTCTTCTCTTGGTACTCCGTAGGTCTTTGGTGATTATATACGTCTACTGTGTTTGTATCTGTCTGTTAACCCCAAAATCGTAATGAATTCAATCCTCACACCTTTCCTTTGGTGAACCATAAGTTTGTTTAATGAATCTGTGATTGCCCTTCTCCGTGGAAATATCTGCCCTGGTATCAATTTATACGTAACACCTATAAGTGATATGATATGATATGTGTCTTTCACTTTCTGACTTACTCCAAGTCACGTGATTACCTCGAGACTCATCTACGGTGCTGCAAATGGCATTGTGTCCTTTTTTTCCTTGGCGAATATTCTGTCTTAGCGAGGTCCATTTTCTGCAATGTGATTCCCTGAGGGCTGAGGATTAGCTGACCTGGGCAGCCTGACCCTGCCGGCAAGCCCTCCCCAGGTGTGCCTGGGTTGAGGTCAATATAAACAGCACTCCAGGCAGCAATAGCCCCTGCAGCTGTGCCTTACTCCATATTCTCTGCCCCGTCAGCAGTCTCGGGGCTGTGCTGGTGGGAGGGTGTGAGGGTCCACGGCTTTGTGGGTGGCCCGGTGTGAGTGGGGCTCTGCTGGACTTTCGGCAGGAGTTGCCAGGCTGCCACCTGTAAAGAAGAGGATGTGTCACCCATAACTTCCACTGGAATATCTCTGCGGGCTGAGGTGAGGAAGGAAAAAAAGGAGTGGGGGCCGGGACAGGAGGGGTATCTCAGGCAGGGCAATAGAAAGCTTCCAGAAGAGCGCCCGTGGCCAGTACCATCCTGGCTGACCGGCAGGCACCAAGTTGGCCTGCGTGCTGTCGCTGGTGTGGCTCCACGGCCCTTCCTCTAGGCTTTCAAGCCCTTGTACATATTCAGGTGTTTCACCTGGGAAGGGTGGGAACAGTTAAGCAGCAGCTGGCCTGGGGCTCAGCTCACGTTTACTCACAGAGGCCTCGGCACGGTCTCCCAGCTTTGCAATGAGGATGCTCCTGGCGTGGGCGGGCGGGGCTGCTGGTTGTATGGGAGATGATTCCCCACCTCTGACCAATTTCAGAATTGTTTACCACTGGAGCAAGTGCCTTGGTAGTGTTTTCCTCTGTATAACTGTTAGGTTCAGTTTTTTCTTTTTTCTTTTTTGGTTCAAGTTAGATTTTATTCCTCATTTATGTATTTATAGATATAAGCATGGAAATAATTCATTCGTATAAATACATCAGTGTGAAAGGAAGAACTTTTTTTCGGTTTTATTTCTACATTTTATTTTTTTAAATTTTGAAATTTAATTTTAGTTATTTTTTTATACAGTAGGTTATTATTAGTTATCTATTTTATGCATAGACATGTATACAGGTCAATCCTAATCTCCCAACTCATCCCACCACCACCACCCCATGGCTTCCCCAACTTTGTGTCCATACGTTTGTTCTCTACCTCTGTGTCTCTATTTCTGCCCTGCAAACCAGTTCATCTCTACCATTTTTCTAGGTTCCACATATAGGCATTAATATACAATATTTGTTTTTCTCTTTCTGGCTTACTTGACTCTGTATGACAGTCTCTAGATCCATCAACTTCTCTACAAATGACCCAGTTTCATTCCTTTTTATGGCTGAGTAATATTCCATTTTATATATGTACCACATCTTTATCCATTCGTCTGTCTGTGGGCATTTATGTTGCTTCCATAACCTGGCTATTGTAAATAGTGCTGCAATGAACATTGTGGTGAATGTGTCTCTGTGATTTATGGTTTTCTCTGGGTATATGCCCAGAAGTGGGATTGCTGGATCCTATGGTAATTCTCTTTTTAGTTTTTTAAAGGAACCTCCATACTGTTCTCCATAGTGACTGTATCAATTTACATTCCCACCAATAGCGGAAGAGGGTTCCTTTTGTCCACACCCTCCCCAGAATTTGTTGTTTGTAGATTATCTGATGATGCCGATTCTAACAGGTGTGAGGTCTTACCTCATTGTAGTTTTGATTTGCATTTCTCTAATAATTAGTGATGTTGAGCAGCTTTTCATGTGCGTCTTGGCCATCTCTGTGTCTTCTTTGAAGAAACGTCTCTTTAGATCTTCTGCCCATTTTTGTATTGGGATGTTTGTTTTATTAGTATTAAGCTGCATGAGCTGTTTATATATATTGGAGATTAAACCTTTGTCCATTGATTCGTTTGTGAACGTTTTCGCCCATTCTGAGGGTTGCCTTTCTCCATTCCCGTTTTTTTTAACAAAGAAAGAAAGAAAGCAAAAGAAGCAGAACACTAATGTGCGTGAAATATGCCTCTTGAAACTGTCGTTTTGAAATATGGACGTCTTTTGAATTTTTTGGTCGATATATGACCCCAGGATTTGTTTTCAGGGCAGGTGTCATTTACAGGCCAGTAATGATTTGGAATATCCACTGACCATTAGCGCTGGCATTAAACCTGCAGTTGTGTGAAATGGCCACAAGGTGGCAGCAGTTCTCCCTTACCAAATCTGGTTACTAGGGCAGCAGAGCCTCAATGGAAGTCGTGTTCTAGATTGGAATGTAGAACGGAATGTGCCAGGAGAAAGCCCCTCAAGTTTGTCTCACTACTTCTTGTTCGTGTTTTTAATTTAATTTTTTATTTTTTATTACAGCAAGTTTGAGTACAACGTTTAGCTTGTTGTAGGTGTGCAAGAGGTGGTTCTTTTACACATATACATATGTCTGTTCTTCCTGGGATCCTTTTCCCATGTACGTTATGACAGAATGTTGAGTAGTCTTCTCTTGGTACTCCGTAGGTCTTTGGTGATTATATACGTCTACTGTGTTTGTATCTGTCTGTTAACCCCAAAATCGTAATGAATTCAATCCCCACAGCTTTCCTTTGGTGGACCATAAGTTTGTTTAATGAATCTGTGATTGCCCTTCTCCGTGGAAATATCTGCCCTGGTATCAATTTATAGGTAACACCTATAAGTGATATGATATGATATGTGTCTTTCACTTTCTGACTTACTCCAAGTCACGTGATTACCTCGAGACTCATCTACGGTGCTGCAAATGGCATTGTGTCCTTTTTTTCCTTGGCGAATATTCTGTCTTAGCGAGGTCCATATTCTGCATTGTGATTCCCTGAGGGCTGAGGATTAGCTGACCTGGGCAGCCTGACCCTGCCGGCAAGCCCTCCCCAGGGTTGCCTGGGTTGAGGTCAATATAAACAGCACTCCAGGCAGCAATAGCCCCTGCAGCTGTGCCTGATTCCATATTCTCTGCCCCGTCAGCAGTCTCGGGTCTGTGCTGGTGTGAGGGTCCACGGCTTTGTGGGTGGCCCGGTGTGAGTGGGGCTCTGCTGGACTTTCGGCAGGAGTTGCCAGGCTGCCACCTGTAAAGAAGAGGATGTGTCACCCATAACTTCCACTGGAATATCTCTCCGGGCTGAGGTGAGGAAGGAAAAAAAGGAGTGGGGGCCGGGACAAGAGGGGTATCTCAGGTAGGGCAATAGAAAGCTTCCAGAAGAGCGCCCGTGGCCAGTACCATCCTGGCTGACCTGCAGGCACCAAGTTGGCCTGCGTGCTGTCGCTGGTGTGGCTCCACGGCCCTTCCTCTAGGCTTTCAAGCCCTTGTACATATTCAGGTGTTTCGCCTGGGAAGGGTGGGAACAGTTCAGCAGCATCTGGCCTGGGGCTCAGCTCACGTTTACTCACAGAGGCCTTGGCACGGTCTCCCAGCTTTGCAATGAGGATGCTCCTTGCGTGGGCGGGCGGGGCTGCTGGCTGTATGGGAGATGATTCCCCACCTCTGACCAATTTCAGAATTGTTTACCAGTGGAGCAAGTGCCTTGGTAGTGTTTTCCTCTGTATAACTGTTAGGTTCAGTTTTTTTTTTTCTTTTTTGGTTCAAGTTAGATTTTATTCCTCATTTATGTATTTATAGATATAAGCATGGAAATAATTCATTCGTATAAATACATCAGTGTGAATGGAAGAACTTTTTTTCTGTTTTATTTTTACATTTTATTTTTTAAAATTTTGAAATTTAATTTTAGTTATTTTTTTATACAGTAGGTTATTATTAGTTATCTATTTTATGCATAGACATGTATACAGGTCAATCCTAATCTCCCAACTCATCCCACCACCACCACCCCATGGCTTCCCCCACTTTGTGTCCATACGTTTGTTCTCTACCTGTGTGTCTCTATTTCTGCCCTGCAAACCAGTTCATCTCTACCATTTTTCTAGGTTCCACATATAGGCATTAATATACAATATTTGTTTTTCTCTTTCTGGCTTACTTCACTCTGTATGACAGTCTCTAGTTCCATCAACTTCTCTACAAATGACCCAGTTTCATTCCTTTTTATGGCTGAGTAATATTCCATTTTGTATATGTACCACATCTTTATCCATTCGTCTGTCTGTGGGCATTTAGGTTGCTTCCATTACCTGGCTATTGTAAATAGTGCTGCAATGAACATTGTGGTGAATGTGTCTCTGTGATTTATGGTTTTCTCTGGGTATATGCCCAGAAGTGGGATTGCTGGATCCTATGGTAATTCTCTTTTTAGTTTTTTAAAGGAACCTCCATACTGTTCTCCATAGTGACTGTATCAATTTACATTCCCACCAATAGCGGAAGAGGGTTCCTTTTGTCCACACCCTCCCCAGAATTTGTTGATTGTAGATTATCTGATGATGCCGATTCTAACAGGTGTGAGGTCTTACCTCATTGTAGTTTTGATTTGCATTTCTCTAATAATTAGTGATGTTGAGCAGCTTTTCATGTGCGTCTTGGCCATCTCTGTGTCTTCTTTGAAGAAACGTCTCTTTAGATCTTCTGCCCATTTTTGTATTGGGTTGATTGTTTTATTAATATTAAGCTGCATGAGCTGTTTATATATATTGGAGATTAAACCTTTGTCCATTGATTCGTTTGTGAATGTTTTCGCCCATTCTGAGGGTTGCCTTTCTCCATTCCCGTTTTTTTTAACAAAGAAAGAAAGAAAGCAAAAGAAGCAGAACACTAATGTGCGTGAAATATGCCTCTTGAAACTGTCGTTTTGAAATATGGACGTCTTTTGAATTTTTTGGTCGATATATGACCCCAGGATTTGTTTTCAGGGCAGGTGTCATTTACAGGCCTGTAATGATTTGGAATATCCACTGACCATTAGCGCTGGCATTAAACCTGCAGTTGTGTGAAACGGCCACAAGGTGGCAGCAGTTCTCCCTTACCAAATCTGGTTACTAGGGCAGCAGAGCCTCAATGGAAGTCGTGTTCTAGATTGGAATGTAGAACGGAATGTGCCAGGAGAAAGCCCCTCAAGTTTGTCTCACTACTTCTTGTTCGTGTTTTTAATTTAATTTTTTATTTTTTATTACAGCAAGTTTGAGTACAACGTTTAGCTTGTTGTAGGTGTGCAAGAGGTGGTTCTTTTACACATATACATATGCCTGTTCTTCCTGGGATCCTTTTCCCATGTACGTTATGACAGAATGTTGAGTAGTCTTCTCTTGGTACTCCGTAGGTCTTTGGTGATTATATACGTCTACTGTGTTTGTATCTGTCTGTTAACCCCAATATCGTAATGAATTCAATCCTCACACCTTTCCTTTGGTGAACCATAAGTTTGTTTAATGAATCTGTGATTGCCCTTCTCCGTGGAAATATCTGCCCTGGTATCAATTTATAGGTAACACCTATAAGTGATATGATATGATATGTGTCTTTCACTTTCTGACTTACTCCAAGTCACGTGATTACCTCGAGACTCATCTACGGTGCTGCAAATGGCATTGTGTCCTTTTTCTCCTTGGCGAATATTCTGTCTTAGCGAGGTCCATTTTCTGCAATGTGATTCCCTGAGGGCTGAGGATTAGCTGACCTGGGCAGCCTGACCCTGCCGGCAAGCCCTCCCCAGGTGTGCCTGGGTTGAGGTCAATATAAAGAGCACTCCAGGCAGCAATAGCCCCTGCAGCTGTGCCTTACTCCATATTCTCTGCCCCGTCAGCAGTCTCGGGGCTGTGCTGGTGGGAGGGTGTGAGGGTCCACGGCTTTGTGGGTGGCCCGGTGTGAGTGGGGCTCTGCTGGACTTTCGGCAGGAGTTGCCAGGCTGCCACCTGTAAAGAAGAGGATGTGTCACCCATAACTTCCACTGGAATATCTCTCCGGGCTGAGGTGAGGAAGGAAAAAAAGGAGTGGGGGCCGGGACAGGAGGGGTATCTCAGGCAGAGCAATAGAAAGCTTCCAGAAGAGCGCCCGTGGCCAGTACCATCCTGGCTGACCTGCAGGCACCAAGTTGGCCTGCGTGCTGTCGCTGGTGTGGCTCCACGGCCCTTCCTCTAGGCTTTCAAGCCCTTGTACAAATTCAGGTGTTTCACCTAGGAAGGGTGGGAACAGTTCAGCAGCATCTGGCCTGGGGCTCAGCTCACGTTTACTCACAGAGGCCTCGGCACGGTCTCCCAGCTTTGCAATGAGGATGCTCCTTGCATGGGCGGGCGGGGCTGCTGGCTGTATGGGAGATGATTCCCCACCTCTGACCAATTTCAGAATTGTTTACCACAGGAGCAAGTGCCTTCGTAGTGTTTTCCTCTGTATAACTGTTAGGTTCAGTTTTTTTTTTCTTTTTTGGTTCAAGTTAGATTTTATTCCTCATTTATGTATTTATAGATATAAGCATGGAAATAATTCATTCGTATAAATACATCAGTGTGAATGGAAGAACTTTTTTTCTGTTTTATTTTTACATTTTATTTTTTAAAATTTTGAAATTTAATTTTAGTTATTTTTTTATACAGTAGGTTATTATTAGTTATCTATTTTATGCATAGACATGTATACATGTCAATACTAATCTCCCAACTCATCCCACCACCACCACCCCATGGCTTCCCCCACTTTGTGTCCATACGTTTGTTCTCTACCTCTGTGTCTCTATTTCTGCCCTGCAAACCAGTTCATCTCTACCATTTTTCTAGGTTCCACATATAGGCATTAATATACAATATTTGTTTTTCTCTTTCTGGCTTACTTGACTCTGTATGACAGTCTCTAGATCCATCAACTTCTCTACAAATGACCCAGTTTCATTCCTTTTTATGGCTGAGTAATATTCCATTTTATATATGTACCACATCTTTATCCATTCGTCTGTCTGTGGGCATTTATGTTGCTTCCATAACCTGGCTATTGTAAATAGTGCTGCAATGAACATTGTGGTGAATGTGTCTCTGTGATTTATTGTTTTCTCTGTGTATATGCCCAGAAGTGGGATTGCTGGATCCTATGGTAATTCTCTTTTTAGTTTTTTAAAGGAACCTCCATACTGTTCTCCATAGTGACTGTATTAATTTACATTCCCACCAATAGTGGAAGAGGGGTCCTTTTGTCCACACCCTCCCCAGAGTTTGTTGTTTGTAGATTATCTGATGATGCCGATTCTAACAGGTGTGAGGTCTTACCTCATTGTAGTTTTGATTTGCATTTCTCTTATAATTAGTGATGTTGAGCAGCTTTTCATGTGCGTCTTGGCCATCTCTGTGTCTTCTTTGAAGAAACGTCTCTTTAGATCTTCTGCCCATTTTTGTATTGGGTTGTTTGTTTTATTAATATTAAGCTGCATGAGCTGTTTATATATATTGGAGATTAAACCTTTGTCCATTGATTCATTTGTGAACGTTTTCGCCCATTCTGAGGGTTGCCTTTTTCCATTCCCGTTTTTTTTAACAAAGAAAGAAAGAAAGCAAAAGAATCAGAACACTAATGTGCGTGAAATATGCCTCTTGAAACTGTCGTTTTGAAATATGGACGTCTTTTGAATTTTTTGGTCGATATATGACCCCAGGATTTGTTTTCAGGGCAGGTGTCATTTACAGGCCTGTAATGATTTGGAATATCCACTGACCATTAGCGCTGGGATTAAAGCTGCTGTTGTGTAAACGGCCACAAGGTGGCAGCTGTTCTCCCTTACCAAATCTGGTTACTAGGGCAGCAGAGCCTCAATGGAAGTCGCGTTCTAGATTGGAATGTAGAACGGAATGTGCCAGGAGAAAGCCCCTCAAGTTTGTCTCACTACTTCTTGTTCGTGTTTTTAATTTAATTTTTTATTTTTTATTACAGCAAGTTTGAGTACAACGTTTAGCTTGTTGTAGGTGTGCAAGAGGTGGTTCTTTTACACATATACATATGTATGTTCTTCCTGGGATCCTTTTCCCATGTACGTTATGACAGAATGTTGAGTAGTCTTCTCTTGGTACTCCGTAGGTCTTTGGTGATTATATACGTCTACTGTGTTTGTATCTGTCTGTTAACCCCAATATCGTAATGAATTCAATCCTCACACCTTTCCTTTGGTGAACCATAAGTTTGTTTAATGAATCTGTGATTGCCCTTCTCCGTGGAAATATCTGCCCTGGTATCAATTTATAGGTAACACCTATAAGTGATATGATATGATATGTGTCTTTCACTTTCTGACTTACTCCTAGTCACGTGATTACCTCGAGACTCATCTACGGTGCTGCAAATGGCATTGTGTCCTTTTTCTCCTTGGCGAATATTCTGTCTTAGCGCGTTCCATTTTCTGCAATGTGATTCCCTGAGGGCTGAGGATTAGCTGACCTGGGCAGCCTGACCCTGCCGGCAAGCCCTCCCCAGGTGTGCCTGGGTTGAGGTCAATATAAACAGCACTCCAGGCAGCAATAGCCCCTGCAGCTGTGCCTTACTCCATATTCTCTGCCCCGTCAGCAGTCTCGGGGCTGTGCTGGTGGGAGGGTGTGAGGGTCCACGGCTTTGTGGGTGGCCCGGTGTGAGTGGGGCTCTGCTGGACTTTCGGCAGGAGTTGCCAGGCTGCCACCTGTAAAGAAGAGGATGTGTCACCCATAACTTCCACTGGAATATCTCTCCGGGCTGAGGTGAGGAAGGAAAAAAAGGAGTGGGGGCCGGGACAGGAGGGGTATCTCAGGCAGGGCAATAGAAAGCTTCCAGAAGAGCGCCCGTGGCCAGTACCATCCTGGCTGACCTGCAGGCAACAAGTTGGCCAGCGTGCTGTCGCTGGTGTGGCTCCACGGCCCTTCCTCTAGGCTTTCAAGCCCTTGTACATATTCAGGTGTTTCACCTGGGAAGGGTGGGAACAGTTCAGCAGCATCTGGCCTGGGGCTCAGCTCATGTTTACTCACAGAGGCCTCGGCACGGTCTCCCAGCTTTGCAATGAGGATGCTCCTTGCGTGGGCGGGTGGGGCTGCTGGCTGTATGGGAGATGATTCCCCACCTCTGACCAATTTCAGAATTGTTTACCACTGGAGCAAGTGCCTTGGTAGTGTTTTCCTCTGTATAATTCTTAGGTTCAGTTTTTTTTTTCTTTTTTGGTTCAAGTTAGATTGTATTCCTCATTTATGTATTTATAGATATAAGCATGGAAATAATTCATTCGTATAAATACATCAGTGTGAATGGAAGAACTTTTTTTCTGTTTTACTTTTACATTTTATTTTTTAAAATATTGAAATTTAATTTTAGTTATTTTTTTTATACAGTAGGTTATTATTAGTTATCTATTTTATGCATAGACATGTATACAGGTCAATCCTAATCTCCCAACTCATCCCACCACCACCACCCCATGGCTTACCCCACTTTGTGTCCATACGTTTGTTCTCTACCTCTGTGTCTCTATTTCTGTCCTGCAAACCAGTTCATCTCTACCATTTTTCTAGGTTCCACATATAGGCATTAATATACAATATTTGTTTTTCTCTTTCTGACTTACTTCACTCTGTATGACAGTCTCTAGATCCATCAACTTCTCTACAAATGACCCAGTTTCATTCCTTTTTATGGATGAGTAATATTCCATTTTATATATGTACCACATCTTTATCCATTCGTCTGTCTGTGGGCATTTAGGTTGCTTCCATTACCTGGCTATTGTAAATAGTGCTGCAATGAACATTGTGGTGAATGTGTCTTTGTGATTTATGGTTTTCTCTGGGTATATGCCCAGAAGTGGGATTGCTGGATCCTATGGTAATTCTCTTTTTAGTTTTTTAAAGGAACCTCCATACTGTTCTCCATAGTGACTGTATCAATTTACATTCCCACCAATAGAGGAAGAGGGTTCCTTTTCTCCACACCCTCCCCAGAATTTGTTGTTTGTAGATTATCTGATGATGCCGATTCTAACAGGTGTGAGGTCTTACCCCATTGTAGTTTTGATTTGCATTTCTCTAATAATTAGTGATGTTGAGCAGCTTTTCATGTGCGTCTTGGCCATCTCTGTGTCTTCTTTGAAGAAACGTCTCTTTAGATTTTCTGCCCATTTTTGTATTGGGTTGTTTGTTTTATTAATATTAAGCTGCATGTGCTGTTTATATATATTGGAGATTAAACCTTTGTCCATTGATTCGTTTGTGAACGTTTTCGCCCATTCTGAGGGTTGCCTTTCTCCATTCCCGTTTTTTTTAACAAAGAAAGAAAGAAAGCAAAAGAAGCAGAACACTAATGTGCGTGAAATATGCCTCTTGAAACTGTCGTTTTGAAATATGGACGTCTTTTGAATTTTTTGGTCGATATATGACCCCAGGATTTGTTTTCAGGGCAGGTGTCATTTACAGGCCTGTAATGATTTGGAATATCCACTGACCATTAGCGCTGGCATTAAACCTGCAGTTGTGTGAAACGGCCACAAGGTGGCAGCAGTTCTCCCTTACCAAATCTGGTTACTAGGGCAGCAGAGCCTCAATGGAAGTCGTGTTCTAGATTGGAATGTAGAACGGAATGTGCCAGGAGAAAGCCCCTCAAGTTTGTCTCACTACTTCTTGTTCGTGTTTTTAATTTAATTTTTTATTTTTTATTACAGCAAGTTTGAGTACAACGTTTAGCTTGTTGTAGGTGTGCAAGAGGTGGTTCTTTTACACATATACATATGTCTGTTCTTCCTGGGATCCTTTTCCCATGTACGTTATGACAGAATGTTGAGTAGTCTTCTCTTGGTACTCCGTAGGTCTTTGGTGATTATATACGTCTACTGTGTTTGTATATGTCTGTTAACCCCAATATCGTAATGAATTCAATCCTCACACCTTTCCTTTGGTGAACCATAAGTTTGTTTAATGAATCTGTGATTGCCCTTCTCCGTGGAAATATCTGCCCTGGTATCAATTTATAGGTAACACCTATAAGTGATATGATATGATATGTGTCTTGCACATTCTGACTTACTCCAAGTCACGTGATTACCTCGAGACTCATCTACGGTGCTGCAAATGGCATTGTGTCGTTTTTCTCCTTGGCGAATATTCTGTCTTAGCGAGGTCCATATTCTGCAATGTGATTCCCTGAGGGCTGAGGATTAGCTGACCTGGGCAGCCTGACCCTGCCGGCAAGCCCTCCCCAGGTGTGCCTGGGTTGAGGTCAATATAAACAGCACTCCAGGCAGCAATAGCCCCTGCAGCTGTGCCTGACTCCATATCCTCTGCCCCGTCAGCAGTCTCGGGGCTGTGCTGGTGGGAGGGTGTGAGGGTCCACGGCTTTGTGGGTGGCCCGGTGTGAGTGGGGCTCTGCTGGACTTTCGGCAGGAGTTGCCAGGCTGCCACCTGTAAAGAAGAGGATGTGTCACCCATAACTTCCACTGGAATATCTCTCCGGGCTGAGGTGAGGAAGGAAAAAAAGGAGTGGGGGCCGGGACAGGAGGGGTATCTCAGGCAGGGCAATAGAAAGCTTCCAGAAGAGCGCCCGTGGCCAGTACCATCCTGGCTGACCTGCAGGCAACAAGTTGGCCAGCGTGCTGTCGCTGGTGTGGCTCCACGGCCCTTCCTCTAGGCTTTCAAGCCCTTGTACATATTCAGGTGTTTCACCTGGGAAGGGTGGGAACAGTTCAGCAGCATCTGGCCTGGGGCTCAGCTCATGTTTACTCACAGAGGCCTCGGCACGGTCTCCCAGCTTTGCAATGAGGATGCTCCTTGTGTGGGCGGGTGGGGCTGCTGGCTGTATGGGAGATGATTCCCCACCTCTGACCAATTTCAGAATTGTTTACCACTGGAGCAAGTGCCTTGGTAGTGTTTTCCTCTGTATAATTCTTAGGTTCAGTTTTTTTTTTCTTTTTTGGTTCAAGTTAGATTTTATTCCTCATTTATGTATTTATAGATATAAGCATGGAAATAATTCATTCGTATAAATACATCAGTGTGAATGGAAGAACTTTTTTTCTGTTTTATTTTTACATTTTATTTTTTAAAATTTTGAAATTTAATTTTAGTTATTTTTTTATACAGTAGGTTATTATTAGTTATCTATTTTATGCATAGACATGTATACATGTCAATACTAATCTCCCAACTCATCCCACCACCACCACCCCATGGCTTCCCCCACTTTGTGTCCATACGTTTGTTCTCTACCTCTGTGTCTCTATTTCTGCCCTGCAAACCAGTTCATCTCTACCATTTTTCTAGGTTCCACATATAGGCATTAATATACAATATTTGTTTTTCTCTTTCTGGCTTACTTGACTCTGTATGACAGTCTCTAGATCCATCAACTTCTCTACAAATGACCCAGTTTCATTCCTTTTTATGGCTGAGTAATATTCCATTTTATATATGTACCACATCTTTATCCATTCGTCTGTCTGTGGGCATTTATGTTGCTTCCATAACCTGGCTATTGTAAATAGTGCTGCAATGAACATTGTGGTGAATGTGTCTCTGTGATTTATGGTTTTCTCTGGGTATATGCCCAGAAGTGGGATTGCTGGATCCTATGGTAATTCTCTTTTTAGTTTTTTAAAGGAACCTCCATACTGTTCTCCATAGTGACTGTATCAATTTACATTCCCACCAATAGTGGAAGAGGGTTCCTTTTGTCCACACCCTCCCCAGAGTTTGTTGTTTGTAGATTATCTGATGATGCCGATTCTAACAGGTGTGAGGTCTTACCTCATTGTAGTTTTGATTTGCATTTCTCTAATAATTAGTGATGTTGAGCAGCTTTTCATGTGCGTCTTGGCCATCTCTGTGTCTTCTTTGAAGAAACGTCTCTTTAGATCTTCTGCCCATTTTTGTATTGGGTTGTTTGTTTTATTAATATTAAGCTGCATGAGCTGTTTATATATATTGGAGATTAAACCTTTGTCCATTGATTCATTTGTGAACGTTTTCGCCCATTCTGAGGGTTGCCTTTTTCCATTCCCGTTTTTTTTAACAAAGAAAGAAAGAAAGCAAAAGAAGCAGAACACTAATGTGCGTGAAATATGCCTCTTGAAACTGTCGTTTTGAAATATGGACGTCTTTTGAATTTTTTGGTCGATATATGACCCCAGGATTTGTTTTCAGGGCAGGTGTCATTTACAGGCCTGTAATGATTTGGAATATCCACTGACCATTAGCGCTGGCATTAAACCTGCAGTTGTGTGAAACGGCCACATGGTGGCAGCAGTTCTCCCTTACCAAATCTGGTTACTAGGGCAGCAGAGCCTCAATGGAAGTCGTGTCTAGATTGGAATGTAGAACGGAATGTGCCAGGAGAAAGCCCCTCAAGTTTGTCTCACTACTTCTTGTTCGTGTTTTTAATTTAATTTTTTATTTTTTATTACAGCAAGTTTGAGTACAACGTTTAGCTTGTTGTAGGTGTGCAAGAGGTGGTTCTTTTACACATATACATATGTATGTTCTTCCTGGGATCCTTTTCCCATGTACGTTATGACAGAATGTTGAGTAGTCTTCTCTTGGTACTCCGTAGGTCTTTGGTGATTATATACGTCTACTGTGTTTGTATCTGTCTGTTAACCCCAATATCGTAATGAATTCAATCCTCACACCTTTCCTTTGGTGAACCATAAGTATGTTTAATGAATCTGTGATTGCCCTTCTCCGTGGAAATATCTGCCCTGGTATCAATTTATAGGTAACACCTATAAGTGATATGATATGATATGTGTCTTTCACTTTCTGACTTACTCCTAGTCACGTGATTACCTCGAGACTCATCTACGGTGCTGCAAATGGCATTGTGTCCTTTTTCTCCTTGGCGAATATTCTGTCTTAGCGAGGTCCATATTCTGCAATGTGATTCCCTGAGGGCTGAGGATTAGCTGACCTGGGCAGCCTGACCCTGCCGGCAAGCCCTCCCCAGGTGTGCCTGGGTTGAGGTCAATATAAACAGCACTCCAGGCAGCAATAGCCCCTGCAGCTGTGCCTGACTCCATATCCTCTGCCCCGTCAGCAGTCTCGGGGCTGTGCTGGTGGGAGGGTGTGAGGGTCCACGGCTTTGTGGGTGGCCCGGTGTGAGTGGGGCTCTGCTGGACTTTCGGCAGGAGTTGCCAGGCTGCCACCTGTAAAGAAGAGGATGTGTCACCCATAACTTCCACTGGAATATCTCTCCGGGCTGAGGTGAGGAAGGAAAAAAAGGAGTGGGGGCCGGGACAGGAGGGGTATCTCAGGCAGGGCAATAGAAAGCTTCCAGAAGAGCGCCCGTGGCCAGTACCATCCTGGCTGACCTGCAGGCAACAAGTTGGCCAGCGTGCTGTCGCTGGTGTGGCTCCACGGCCCTTCCTCTAGGCTTTCAAGCCCTTGTACATATTCAGGGGTTTCACCTGGGAAGGGTGGGAACAGTTCAGCAGCATCTGGCCTGGGGCTCAGGTCATGTTTACTCACAGAGGCCTCAGCATGGTCTCCCAGCTTTGCAATGAGGATGCTCCTTGCGTGGGCGGGTGGGGCTGCTGGCTGTATGGGAGATGATTCCCCACCTCTGACCAATTTCAGAATTGTTTACCACTGGAGCAAGTGCCTTGGTAGTGTTTTCCTCTGTATAATTCTTAGGTTCAGTTTTTTTTTTCTTTTTTGGTTCAAGTTAGATTTTATTCCTCATTTATGTATTTATAGATATAAGCATGGAAATAATTCATTCGTATAAATACATCAGTGTGAATGGAAGAACTTTTTTTCTGTTTTACTTTTACATTTTATTTTTTAAAATTTTGAAATTTAATTTTAGTTATTTTTTTTATACAGTAGGTTATTATTAGTTATCTATTTTATGCATAGACATGTATACAGGTCAATCCTAATCTCCCAACTCATCCCACCACCACCACCCCATGGCTTACCCCACTTTGTGTCCATACGTTTGTTCTCTACCTCTGTGTCTCTATTTCTGCCCTGCAAACCAGTTCATCTGTACCATTTTTCTAGGTTCCACATATAGGCATTAATATACAATATTTGTTTTTCTCTTTCTGACTTACTTCACTCTGTATGACAGTCTCTAGATCCATCAACTTCTCTACAAATGACCCAGTTTCATTCCTTTTTATGGCTGAGTAATATTCCATTTTATATATGTACCACATCTTTATCCATTCGTCTGTCTGTGGGCATTTAGGTTGCTTCCATTACCTGGCTATTGTAAATAGTGCTGCAATGAACATTGTGGTGAATGTGTCTTTGTGATTTATGGTTTTCTCTGGGTATATGCCCAGAAGTGGGATTGCTGGATCCTATGGTAATTCTCTTTTTAGTTTTTTAAAGGAACCTCCATACTGTTCTCCATAGTGACTGTATCAATTTACATTCCCACCAATAGCGGAAGAGGGTTCCTTTTGTCCACACCCTCCCCAGAATTTGTTGTTTGTAGATTATCTGATGATGCCGATTCTAACAGGTGTGAGGTCTTACCCCATTGTAGTTTTGATTTGCATTTCTCTAATAATTAGTGATGTTGAGCAGCTTTTCATGTGCGTCTTGGCCATCTCTGTGTCTTCTTTGAAGAAACGTCTCTTTAGATTTTCTGCCCATTTTTGTATTGGGTTGTTTGTTTTATTAATATTAAGCTGCATGAGCTGTTTATATATATTGGAGATTAAACCTTTGTCCATTGATTCGTTTGTGAACGTTTTCGCCCATTCTGAGGGTTGCCTTTCTCCATTCCCGTTTTTTTTAACAAAGAAAGAAAGAAAGCAAAAGAAGCAGAACACTAATGTGCGTGAAATATGCCTCTTGAAACTGTCGTTTTGAAATATGGACGTCTTTTGAATTTTTTGGTCGATATATGACCCCAGGATTTGTTTTCAGGGCAGGTGTCATTTACAGGCCTGTAATGATTTGGAATATCCACTGACCATTAGCGCTGGCATTAAACCTGCAGTTGTGTGAAACGGCCACAAGGTGGCAGCAGTTCTCCCTTACCAAATCTGGTTACTAGGGCAGCAGAGCCTCAATGGAAGTCGTGTTCTAGATTGGAATGTAGAACGGAATGTGCCAGGAGAAAGCCCCTCAAGTTTGTCTCACTACTTCTTGTTCGTGTTTTTAATTTAATTTTTTATTTTTTATTACAGCAAGTTTGAGTACAACGTTTAGCTTGTTGTAGGTGTGCAAGAGGTGGTTCTTTTACACATATACATATGTCTGTTCTTCCTGGGATCCTTTTCCCATGTACGTTATGACAGAATGTTGAGTAGTCTTCTCTTGGTACTCCATAGGTCTTTGGTGATTATATACGTCTACTGTGTTTGTATATGTCTGTTAACCCCAATATCGTAATGAATTCAATCCTCACACCTTTCCTTTGGTGAACCATAAGTTTGTTTAATGAATCTGTGATTGCCCTTCTCCGTGGAAATATCTGCCCTGGTATCAATTTATAGGTAACACCTATAAGTGATATGACATGATATGTGTCTTGCACATTCTGACTTACTCCAAGTCACGTGATTACCTCGAGACTCATCTACGGTGCTGCAAATGGCATTGTGTCGTTTTTCTCCTTGGCGAATATTCTGTCTTAGCGAGGTCCATATTCTGCAATGTGATTCCCTGAGGGCTGAGGATTAGCTGACCTGGGCAGCCTGACCCTGCCGGCAAGCCCTCCCCAGGTGTGCCTGGGTTGAGGTCAATATAAACAGCACTCCAGGCAGCAATAGCCCCTGCAGCTGTGCCTGACTCCATATCCTCTGCCCCGTCAGCAGTCTCGGGGCTGTGCTGGTGGGAGGGTGTGAGGGTCCACGGCTTTGTGGGTGGCCCGGTGTGAGTGGGGCTCTGCTGGACTTTCGGCAGGAGTTGCCAGGCTGCCACCTGTAAAGAAGAGGATGTGTCACCCATAACTTCCACTGGAATATCTCTCCGGGCTGAGGTGAGGAAGGAAAAAAAGGAGTGGGGGCCGGGACAGGAGGGGTATCTCAGGCAGGGCAATAGAAAGCTTCCAGAAGAGCGCCCGTGGCCAGTACCATCCTGGCTGACCTGCAGGCACCAAGTTGGCCTGCGTGCTGTCGCTGGTGTGGCTCCACGGCCCTTCCTCTAGGCTTTCAAGCCCTTGTACATATTCAGGTGTTTCACCTGGGAAGGGTGGGAACAGTTCAGCAGCATCTGGCCTGGGGCTCAGCTCACGTTTACTCACAGAGGCCTCGGCACGGTCTCCCAGCTTTGCAATGAGGATGCTCCTTGCGTGGGCGGGCGGGGCTGCTGGCTGTATGGGAGATGATTCCCCACCTCTGACCAATTTCAGAATTGTTTACCACTGGAGCAAGTGCCTTGGTAGTGTTTTCCTCTGTATAATTCTTAGGTTCAGTTTTTTTTTTCTTTTTTGGTTCAAGTTAGATTTTATTCCTCATTTATGTATTTATAGATATAAGCATGGAAATAATTCATTCGTATAAATACATCAGTGTGAATGGAAGAACTTTTTTTCTGTTTTATTTTTATATTTTATTTTTTAAAATTTTGAAATTTAATTTTAATTATTTTTTTATACAGTAGGTTATTATTAGTTATCTATTTTATGCATAGACATGTATACAGGTCAATCCTAATCTCCCAACTCATCCCACCACCACCACCCCATGGCTTCCCCCACTTTGTGTCCATACGTTTGTTCTCTACATCTGTGTCTCTATTTCTGCCCTGCAAACCAGTTCATCTCTACCATTTTTCTAGGTTCCACATATAGGCATTAATATACAATATTTGTTTTTCTCTTTCTGACTTACTTCACTCTGTATGACAGTCTCTAGATCCATCAACTTCTTTACAAATGACCCAGTTTCATTCCTTTTTATGGCTGAGAAATATTCCATTTTGTATATGTACCACATCTTTATCCATTCGTCTGTCTGTGGGCATTTAGGTTGCTTCCATTACCTGGCTATTGTAAATAGTGCTGCAATGAACATTGTGGTGAATGTGTCTCTGTGATTTATGGTTTTCTCTGGGTATATGCCCAGAAGTGGGATTGCTGGATCCTATGGTAATTCTCTTTTTAGTTTTTTAAAGGAACCTCCATACTGTTCTCCATAGTGACTGTATCAATTTACATTCCCACCAATAGCGGAAGAGGGTTCCTTTTGTCCACACCCTCCCCAGAATTTGTTGTTTGTAGATTATCTGATGATGCCGATTCTAACAGGTGTGAGGTCTTACCCCATTGTAGTTTTGATTTGCATTTCTCTAATAATTAGTGATGTTGAGCAGCTTTTCATGTGCGTGTTGGCCATCTCTGTGTCTTCTTTGAAGAAACGTCTCTTTAGATCTTCTGCCCATTTTTGTATTGGGTTGTTTGTTTTATTAATATTAAGCTGCATGAGCTGTTTATATATATTGGAGATTAAACCTTTGTCCATTGATTCGTTTGTGAATGTTTTTGCCCATTCTGAGGGTTGCCTTTTTCCATTCCCGTTCTTTTAACAAAGAAAGAAAGAAAGCAATAGAAGCAGAACACTAATGTGCGTGAAATATGCCTCTTGAAACTGTCGTTTTGAAATATGGACGTCTTTTGAATTTTTTGGTCGATATATGACCCCAGGATTCGTTTTCAGGGCAGGTGTCATTTACAGGCCTGTAATGATTTGGAATATCCACTGACCATTAGCGCTGGCATTAAACCTGCAGTTGTGTGAAACGGCCACAAGGTGGCAGCAGTTCTCCCTTACCAAATCTGGTTACTAGGGCAGCAGAGCCTCAATGGAAGTCGTGTTCTAGATTGGAATGTAGAACGGAATGTGCCAGGAGAAAGCCCCTCAAGTTTGTCTCACTACTTCTTGTTCGTGTTTTTAATTTAATTTTTTATTTTTTATTACAGCAAGTTTGAGTACAACGTTTAGCATGTTGTACGTGTGCAAGAGGTGGATCTTTTACACATATACATATGTCTGTTCTTCCTGGGATCCTTTTCCCATGTACGTTATGACAGAATGTTGAGTAGTCTTCTCTTGGTACTCCGTAGGTCTTTGGTGATTATATACGTCTACTGTGTTTGTATCTGTCTGTTAACCCCAATATCGTAATGAATTCAATCCTCACACCTTTCCTTTGGTGAACCATAAGTATGTTTAATGAATCTGTGATTGCCCTTCTCCGTGGAAATATCTGCCCTGGTATCAATTTATAGGTAACACCTATAAGTGATATGATATGATATGTGTCTTTCACTTTCTGACTTACTCCTAGTCACGTGATTACCTCGAGACTCATCTACGGTGCTGCAAATGGCATTGTGTCCTTTTTCTCCTTGGCGAATATTCTGTCTTAGCGAGTTCCATTTTCTGCAATGTGATTCCCTGAGGGCTGAGGATTAACTGACCTGGGCAGCCTGACCCTGCCGGCAAGCCCTCCCCAGGTGTGCCTGAGTTGAGGTCAATATAAACAGCACTCCAGGCAGCAATAGCCCCTGCAGCTGTGCCTTACTCCATATTCTCTGCCCCGTCAGCAGTCTCGGGGCTGTGCTGGTGGGAAGGTGTGAGGGTCCACGGCTTTGTGGGTGGCCCGGTGTGAGTGGGGCTCTGCTGGACTTTCGGCAGGAGTTGCCAGGCTGCCACCTGTAAAGAAGAGGATGTGTCACCCATAACTTCCACTGGAATATCTCTCCGGGCTGAGGTGAGGAAGGAAAAAAAGGAGTGGGGGCCGGGACAGGAGGGGTATCTCAGGCAGGGCAATAGAAAGCTTCCAGAAGAGCGCCCGTGGCCAGTACCATCCTGGCTGACATGCAGGCAACAAGTTGGCCAGCGTGCTGTCGCTGGTGTGGCTCCACGGCCCTTCCTCTAGGCTTTCAAGCCCTTGTACATATTCAGGTGTTTCACCTGGGAAGGGTGGGAACAGTTCAGCAGCATCTGGCCTGGGGCTCAGCTCATGTTTACTCACAGAGGCCTCGGCACGGTCTCCCAGCTTTGCAATGAGGATGCTCCTTGCGTGGGTGGGCGGGGCTGCTGGCTGTATGGGAGATGATTCCCCACCTCTGACCAATTTCAGAATTGTTTACCACTGGAGCAAGTGCCTTGGTAGTGTTTTCCTCTGTATAATTCTTAGGTTCAGTTTTTTTTTTCTTTTTTGGTTCAAGTTAGATTTTATTCCTCATTTATGTATTTATAGATATAAGCATGGAAATAATTCATTCGTATAAATACATCAGTGTGAATGGAAGAACTTTTTTTCTGTTTTACTTTTACATTTTATTTTTTAAAATTTTGAAATTTAATTTTAGTTATATTTTTATACAGTAGGTTATTATTAGTTATCTATTTTATGCTTAGACATGTATACAGGTCAATCCTAATCTCCCAACTCATCCCACCACCACCACCCCATGGCTTCCCCCACTTTGTGTCCATACGTTTGTTCTCTACCTCTGTGTCTCTATTTCTGCCCTGCAAACCAGTTCATCTGTACCATTTTTCTAGGTTCCACATATAGGCATTAATATACAATATTTGTTTTTCTCTTTCTGACTTACTTCACTCTGTATGACAGTCTCTAGATCCATCAACTTCTCTACAAATGACCCAGTTTCATTCCTTTTTATGGCTGAGTAATATTCCATTTTATATATGTACCACATCTTTATCCATTCGTCTGTCTGTGGGCATTTAGGTTGCTTCCATTACCTGGCTATTGTAAATAGTGCTGCAATGAACATTGTGGTGAATGTGTCTCTGTGATTTATGGTTTTCTCTGGGTATATGCCCAGAAGTGGGATTGCTGGATCCTATGGTAATTCTCTTTTTAGTTTTTTAAAGGAACCTCCATACTGTTCTCCATAGTGACTGTATCAATTTACATTCCCACCAATAGCGGAAGAGGGTTCCTTTTGTCCACACCCTCCCCAGAATTTGTTGTTTGTAGATTATCTGATGATGCCGATTCTAACAGGTGTGAGGTCTTACCTCATTGTAGTTTTGATTTGCATTTCTCTAATAATTAGTGATGTTGAGCAGCTTTTCATGTGCGTCTTGGCCATCTCTGTGTCTTCTTTGAAGAAACGTCTCTTTAGATCTTCTGCCCATTTTTGTATTGGGTTGTTTGTTTTATTAATATTAAGCTGCATGAGCTGTTTATATATATTGGAGATTAAACCTTTGTCCATTGATTCGTTTGTGAACGTTTTTGCCCATTCTGAGGGTTGCCTTTCTCCATTCCCGTTTTTTCTAACAAAGAAAGAAAGAAAGCAAAAGAAGCAGAACACTAATGTGCGTGAAATATGCCTCTTGAAACTGTCGTTTTGAAATATGGACGTCTTTTGAATTTTTTGGTCGATATATGACCCCAGGATTTGTTTTCAGGGCAGGTGTCATTTACAGGCCTGTAATGATTTGGAATATCCACTGACCATTAGCGCTGGCATTAAACCTGCAGTTGTGTGAAACGGCCACAAGGTGGCAGCAGTTCTCCCTTACCAAATCTGGTTACTAGGGCAGCAGAGCCTCAATGGAAGTCGTGTTCTAGATTGGAATGTAGAACGGAATGTGCCAGGAGAAAGCCCCTCAAGTTTGTCTCACTACTTCTTGTTCGTGTTTTTAATTTAATTTTTTATTTTTTATTACAGCAAGTTTGAGTACAACGTTTAGCATGTTGTAGGTGTGCAAGAGGTGGTTCTTTTACACATATACATATGTCTGTTCTTCCTGGGATCCTTTTCCCATGTACGTTATGACAGAATGTTGAGTAGTCTTCTCTTGGTACTCCGTAGGTCTTTGGTGATTATATACGTCTACTGTGTTTGTATCTGTCTGTTAACCCCAATATCGTAATGAATTCAATCCTCACACCTTTCCTTTGGTGAACCATAAGTTTGTTTAATGAATCTGTGATTGCCCTTCTCCGTGGAAATATCTGCCCTGGTATCAATTTATAGGTAACACCTATAAGTGATATGATATGATATGTGTCTTTCACTTTCTGACTTACTCCAAGTCACGTGATTACCTCGAGACTCATCTACGGTGCTGCAAATGGCATTGTGTCCTTTTTCTCCTTGGCGAATATTCTGTCTTAGCGAGGTCCATTTTCTGCAATGTGATTCCCTGAGGGCTGAGGATTAGCTGACCTGGGCAGCCTGACCCTGCCGGCAAGCCCTCCCCAGGTGTGCCTGGGTTGAGGTCAATATAAACAGCACTCCAGGCAGCTATAGCCCCTGCAGCTGTGCCTTACTCCATATTCTCTGCCCCGTCAGCAGTCTCGGGGCTGTGCTGGTGGGAGGGTGTGAGGCTTTGTGGGTGGCCCGGTGTGAGTGGGGCTCTGCTGGACTTTCGGCAGGAGTTGCCAGGCTGCCACCTGTAAAGAAGAGGATGTGTCACCCATAACTTCCACTGGAATATCTCTCCGGGCTGAGGTGAGGAAGGAAAAAAAGGAGTGGGGGCCGGGACAGGAGGGGTATCTCAGGCAGGGCAATAGAAAGCTTCCAGAAGAGCGCCCGTGGCCAGTACCATCCTGCCTGACCTGCAGGCAACAAGTTGGCCTGCGTGCTGTCGCTGGTGTGGCTCCACGGCCCATCCTCTAGGCTTTCAAACCCTTGTACATATTCAGGTGTTTCACCTGGGAAGGGTGGGAACTATTCAGCAGCATCTGGCCTGGGGCTCAGCTCACGTTTACTCACAGATGCCTCGGCACGGTCTCCCAGCTTTGCAATGAGGATGCTCCTTGCGTGGGCGGGCGGGGCTGCTGGCTGTATGGGAGATGATTCCCCACCTCTGACCAATTTCAGAATTGTTTACCACTGGAGCAAGTGCCTTGGTAGTGTTTTCCTCTGTATAACTGTTAGGTTCAGTTTTTTTTTTTTCTTTTTTGGTTCAAGTTAGATTTTATTCCTCATTTATGTATTTATAGATATAAGCATGGAAACAATTCATTCGTATAAATACATCAGTGTGAATGGAAGAACTTTTTTTCTGTTTTATTTTTACATTTTATTTTTTAAAATTTTGAAATTTAATTTTAGTTATTTTTTATACAGTAGGTTATTATTAGTTATCTATTTTATGCATAGACATGTATACAGGTCAATCCCAATCTCCCAACTCATCCCACCACCACCACCCCATGGCTTCCCCCTCTTTGTGTCCATACGTTTGTTCTCTACCTCTGTGTCTCTATTTCTGCCCTGCAAACCAGTTCATCTGTAGCATTTTTCTAGGTTCCACATATAGGCATTAATATACAATATTTGTTTTTCTCTTTCTGACTTACTTGACTCTGTATGACAGTCTCTAGATCCATCAACTTCTCTACAAATGACCCAGTTTCATTCCTTTTTATGGCTGAGTAATATTCCATTTTATATATGTACCACATCTTTATCCATTCGTCTGTCTGTGGGCATTTAGGTTGCTTCCATTACCTGGCTATTGTAAATAGTGCTGCAATGAACATTGTGGTGAATGTGTCTTTGTGATTTATGGTTTTCTCTGGGTATATGCCCAGAAGTGGGATTGCTGGATCCTATGGTAATTCTCTTTTTAGTTTTTTAAAGGAACCTCCATACTGTTCTCCATAGTGACTGTATCAATTTACATTCCCACCAATAGAGGAAGAGGGTTCCTTTTCTCCACACCCTCCCCAGAATTTGTTGTTTGTAGATTATCTGATGATGCCGATTCTAACAGGTGTGAGGTCTTACCCCATTGTAGTTTTGATTTGCATTTCTCTAATAATTAGTGATGTTGAGCAGCTTTTCATGTGCGTCTTGGCCATCTCTGTGTCTTCTTTGAAGAAACGTCTCTTTAGATTTTCTGCCCATTTTTGTATTGGGTTGTTTGTTTTATTAATATTAAGCTGCATGTGCTGTTTATATATATTGGAGATTAAACCTTTGTCCATTGATTCGTTTGTGAACGTTTTCGCCCATTCTGAGGGTTGCCTTTCTCCATTCCCGTTTTTTTTAACAAAGAAAGAAAGAAAGCAAAAGAAGCAGAACACTAATGTGCGTGAAATATGCCTCTTGAAACTGTCGTTTTGAAATATGGACGTCTTTTGAATTTTTTGGTCGATATATGACCCCAGGATTTGTTTTCAGGGCAGGTGTCATTTACAGGCCTGTAATGATTTGGAATATCCACTGACCATTAGCGCTGGCATTAAACCTGCAGTTGTGTGAAACGGCCACAAGGTGGCAGCAGTTCTCCCTTACCAAATCTGGTTACTAGGGCAGCAGAGCCTCAATGGAAGTCGTGTTCTAGATTGGAATGTAGAACGGAATGTGCCAGGAGAAAGCCCCTCAAGTTTGTCTCACTACTTCTTGTTCGTGTTTTTAATTTAATTTTTTATTTTTTATTACAGCAAGTTTGAGTACAACGTTTAGCTTGTTGTAGGTGTGCAAGAGGTGGTTCTTTTACACATATACATATGCCTGTTCTTCCTGGGATCCTTTTCCCATGTACGTTATGACAGAATGTTGAGTAGTCTTCTCTTGGTACTCCGTAGGTCTTTGGTGATTATATACGTCTACTGTGTTTGTATCTGTCTGTTAACCCCAATATCGTAATGAATTCAATCCTCACACCTTTCCTTTGGTGAACCATAAGTTTGTTTAATGAATCTGTGATTGCCCTTCTCCGTGGAAATATCTGCCCTGGTATCAATTTATAGGTAACACCTATAAGTGATATGATATGATATGTGTCTTTCACTTTCTGACTTACTCCTAGTCACGTGATTACCTCGAGACTCATCTACGGTGCTGCAAATGGCATTGTGTCCTTTTTCTCCTTGGCGAATATTCTGTCTTAGCGAGTTCCATTTTCTGCAATGTGATTCCCTGAGGGCTGAGGATTAGCTGACCTGGGCAGCCTGACCCTGCCGGCAAGCCCTCCCCAGGTGTGCCTGGGTTGAGGTCAATATAAACAGCACTCCAGGCAGCAATAGCCCCTGCAGCTGTGCCTTACTCCATATTCTCTGCCCCGTCAGCAGTCTCGGGGCTGTGCTGGTGGGAGGGTGTGAGGGTCCACGGCTTTGTGGGTGGCCCGGTGTGAGTGGGGCTCTGCTGGACTTTCGGCAGGAGTTGCCAGGCTGCCACCTGTAAAGAAGAGGATGTGTCACCCATAACTTCCACTGGAATATCTCTCCGGGCTGAGGTGAGGAAGGAAAAAAAGGAGTGGGGGCCGGGACAGGAGGGGTATCTCAGGCAGGGCAATAGAAAGCTTCCAGAAGAGCGCCCGTGGCCAGTACCATCCTGGCTGACCTGCAGGCAACAAGTTGGCCAGCGTGCTGTCGCTGGTGTGGCTCCACGGCCCTTCCTCTAGGCTTTCAAGCCCTTGTACATATTCAGGTGTTTCACCTGGGAAGGGTGGGAACAGTTCAGCAGCATCTGGCCTGGGGCTCAGCTCATGTTTACTCACAGAGGCCTCGGCATGGTCTCCCAGCTTTGCAATGAGGATGCTCCTTGCGTGGGCGGGTGGGGCTGCTGGCTGTATGGGAGATGATTCCCCACCTCTGACCAATTTCAGAATTGTTTACCACTGGAGCAAGTGCCTTGGTAGTGTTTTCCTCTGTATAATTCTTAGGTTCAGTTTTTTTTTTCTTTTTGGGTTCAAGTTAGATTGTATTCCTCATTTATGTATTTATAGATATAAGCATGGAAATAATTCATTCGTATAAATACATCAGTGTGAATGGAAGAACTTTTTTTCTGTTTTACTTTTACATTTTATTTTTTAAAATATTGAAATTTAATTTTAGTTATTTTTTTTATACAGTAGGTTATTATTAGTTATCTATTTTATGCATAGACATGTATACAGGTCAATCCTAATCTCCCAACTCATCCCACCACCACCACCCCATGGCTTACCCCACTTTGTGTCCATACGTTTGTTCTCTACCTCTGTGTCTCTATTTCTGCCCTGCAAACCAGTTCATCTCTACCATTTTTCTAGGTTCCACATATAGGCATTAATATACAATATTTGTTTTTCTCTTTCTGACTTACTTCACTCTGTATGACAGTCTCTAGATCCATCAACTTCTCTACAAATGACCCAGTTTCATTCCTTTTTATGGCTGAGTAATATTCCATTTTATATATGTACCACATCTTTATCCATTCGTCTGTCTGTGGGCATTTAGGTTGCTTCCATTACCTGGCTATTGTAAATAGTGCTGCAATGAACATTGTGGTGAATGTGTCTCTGTGATTTATGGTTTTCTCTGGGTATATGCCCAGAAGTGGGATTGCTGGATCCTATGGTAATTCTCTTTTTAGTTTTTTAAAGGAACCTCCATACTGTTCTCCATAGTGACTGTATCAATTTACATTCCCACCAATAGCGGAAGAGCGTTCCTTTTGTCCACACCCTCCCCAGAATTTGTTGTTTGTAGATTATCTGATGATGCCGATTCTAACAGGTGTGAGGTCTTACCCCATTGTAGTTTTGATTTGCATTTCTCTAATAATTAGTGATGTTGAGCAGCTTTTCATGTGCGTCTTGGCCATCTCTGTGTCTTCTTTGAAGAAACGTCTCTTTAGATTTTCTGCCCATTTTTGTATTGGGTTGTTTGTTTTATTAATATTAAGCTGCATGAGCTGTTTATATATATTGGAGATTAAACCTTTGTCCATTGATTCGTTTGTGAACGTTTTCGCCCATTCTGAGGGTTGCCTTTCTCCATTCCCGTTTTTTTTAACAAAGAAAGAAAGAAAGCAAAAGAAGCAGAACACTAATGTGCGTGAAATATGCCTCTTGAAACTGTCGTTTTGAAATATGGACGTCTTTTGAATTTTTTGGTCGATATATGACCCCAGGATTTGTTTTCAGGGCAGGTGTCATTTACAGGCCTGTAATGATTTGGAATATCCACTGACCATTAGCGCTGGCATTAAACCTGCAGTTGTGTGAAACGGCCACAAGGTGGCAGCAGTTCTCCCTTACCAAATCTGGTTACTAGGGCAGCAGAGCCTCAATGGAAGTCGTGTTCTAGATTGGAATGTAGAACGGAATGTGCCAGGAGAAAGCCCCTCAAGTTTGTCTCACTACTTCTTGTTCGTGTTTTTAATTTAATTTTTTATTTTTTATTACAGCAAGTTTGAGTACAACGTTTAGCTTGTTGTAGGTGTGCAAGAGGTGGTTCTTTTACACATATACATATGTCTGTTCTTCCTGGGATCCTTTTCCCATGTACGTTATGACAGAATGTTGAGTAGTCTTCTCTTGGTACTCCGTAGGTCTTTGGTGATTATATACGTCTACTGTGTTTGTATATGTCTGTTAACCCCAATATCGTAATGAATTCAATCCTCACACCTTTCCTTTGGTGAACCATAAGTTTGTTTAATGAATCTGTGATTGCCCTTCTCCGTGGAAATATCTGCCCTGGTATCAATTTATAGGTAACACCTATAAGTGATATGACATGATATGTGTCTTGCACATTCTGACTTACTCCAAGTCACGTGATTACCTCGAGACTCATCTACGGTGCTGCAAATGGCATTGTGTCGTTTTTCTCCTTGGCGAATATTCTGTCTTAGCGAGGTCCATATTCTGCAATGTGATTCCCTGAGGGCTGAGGATTAGCTGACCTGGGCAGCCTGACCCTGCCGGCAAGCCCTCCCCAGGTGTGCCTGGGTTGAGGTCAATATAAACAGCACTCCAGGCAGCAATAGCCCCTGCAGCTGTGCCTGACTCCATATTCTCTGCCCCGTCAGCAGTCTCGGGGCTGTGCTGGTGGGAGGGTGTGAGGGTCCACGGCTTTGTGGGTGGCCCGGTGTGAGTGGGGCTCTGCTGGACTTTCGGCAGGAGTTGCCAGGCTGCCACCTGTAAAGAAGAGGATGTGTCACCCATAACTTCCACTGGAATATCTCTCCGGGCTGAGGTGAGGAAGGAAAAAAAGGAGTGGGGGCCGGGACAGGAGGGGTATCTCAAGCAGGGCAATAGAAAGCTTCCAGAAGAGCGCCCGTGGCCAGTACCATCCTGGCTGACCTGCAGGCAACAAGTTGGCCAGCGTGCTGTCGCTGGTGTGGCTCCACGGCCCTTCCTCTAGGCTTTCAAGCCCTTGTACATATT
Source organism: Mesoplodon bidens (assembly GCF_964165515.1). Lineage (NCBI taxonomy): Eukaryota > Metazoa > Chordata > Mammalia > Artiodactyla > Ziphiidae > Mesoplodon > Mesoplodon bidens. The sequence goes on from NW_027672145.1 coordinate 126,713, forward strand.
CAGGTGTTTCACCTGGGAAGGGTGGGAACAGTTCAGCAGCATCTGGCCTGGGGCTCAGCTCATGTTTACTCACAGAGGCCTCGGCACGGTCTCCCAGCTTTGCAATGAGGATGCTCCTTGCGTGGGCGGGCGGGGCTGCTGGCTGTATGGGAGATGATTCCCCACCTCTGACCAATTTCAGAATTGTTTACCACTGGAGCAAGTGCCTTGGTAGTGTTTTCCTCTGTATAATTCTTAGGTTCAGTTTTTTTTTTCTTTTTTGGTTCAAGTTAGATTTTATTCCTCATTTATGTATTTATAGATATAAGCATGGAAATAATTCATTCGTATAAATACATCAGTGTGAATGGAAGAACTTTTTTTCTGTTTTACTTTTACATTTTATTTTTTAAAATTTTGAAATTTAATTTTAGTTATATTTTTATACAGTAGGTTATTATTAGTTATCTATTTTATGCTTAGACATGTATACAGGTCAATCCTAATCTCCCAACTCATCCCACCACCACCACCCCATGGCTTCCCCCACTTTGTGTCCATACGTTTGTTCTCTACCTCTGTGTCTCTATTTCTGCCCTGCAAACCAGTTCATCTGTACCATTTTTCTAGGTTCCACATATAGGCATTAATATACAATATTTGTTTTTCTCTTTCTGACTTACTTCACTCTGTATGACAGTCTCTAGATCCATCAACTTCTCTACAAATGACCCAGTTTCATTCCTTTTTATGGCTGAGTAATATTCCATTTTATATATGTACCACATCTTTATCCATTCGTCTGTCTGTGGGCATTTAGGTTGCTTCCATTACCTGGCTATTGTAAATAGTGCTGCAATGAACATTGTGGTGAATGTGTCTCTGTGATTTATGGTTTTCTCTGGGTATATGCCCAGAAGTGGGATTGCTGGATCCTATGGTAATTCTCTTTTTAGTTTTTTAAAGGAACCTCCATACTGTTCTCCATAGTGACTGTATCAATTTACATTCCCACCAATAGCGGAAGAGGGTTCCTTTTGTCCACACCCTGCCCAGAATTTGTTGTTTGTAGATTATCTGATGATGCCGATTCTAACAGGTGTGAGGTCTTACCTCATTGTAGTTTTGATTTGCATTTCTCTAATAATTAGTGATGTTGAGCAGCTTTTCATGTGCGTCTTGGCCATCTCTGTGTCTTCTTTGAAGAAACGTCTCTTTAGATCTTCTGCCCATTTTTGTATTGGGTTGTTTGTTTTATTAATATTAAGCTGCATGAGCTGTTTATATATATTGGAGATTAAACCTTTGTCCATTGATTCGTTTGTGAACGTTTTTGCCCATTCTGAGGGTTGCCTTTCTCCATTCCCGTTTTTTCTAACAAAGAAAGAAAGAAAGCAAAAGAAGCAGAACACTAATGTGCGTGAAATATGCCTCTTGAAACTGTCGTTTTGAAATATGGACGTCTTTTGAATTTTTTGGTCGATATATGACCCCAGGATTTGTTTTCAGGGCAGGTGTCATTTACAGGCCTGTAATGATTTGGAATATCCACTGACCATTAGCGCTGGCATTAAACCTGCAGTTGTGTGAAACGGCCACAAGGTGGCAGCAGTTCTCCCTTACCAAATCTGGTTACTAGGGCAGCAGAGCCTCAATGGAAGTCGTGTTCTAGATTGGAATGTAGAACGGAATGTGCCAGGAGAAAGCCCCTCAAGTTTGTCTCACTACTTCTTGTTCGTGTTTTTAATTTAATTTTTTATTTTTTATTACAGCAAGTTTGAGTACAACGTTTAGCATGTTGTAGGTGTGCAAGAGGTGGTTCTTTTACGCATATACATATGTCTGTTCTTCCTGGGATCCTTTTCCCATGTACGTTATGACAGAATGTTGAGTAGTCTTCTCTTGGTACTCCGTAGGTCTTTGGTGATTATATACGTCTACTGTGTTTGTATCTGTCTGTTAACCCCAATATCGTAATGAATTCAATCCTCACACCTTTCCTTTGGTGAACCATAAGTTTGTTTAATGAATCTGTGATTGCACTTCTCCGTGGAAATATCTGCCCTGGTATCAATTTATAGGTAACACCTATAAGTGATATGATATGATATGTGTCTTTCACTTTCTGACTTATTCCAAGTCACGTGATTACCTCGAGACTCATCTACGGTGCTGCAAATGGCATTGTGTCCTTTTTCTCCTTGGCGAATATTCTGTCTTAGCGAGGTCCATTTTCTGCAATGTGATTCCCTGAGGGCTGAGGATTAGCTGACCTGGGCAGCCTGACCCTGCCGGCAAGCCCTCCCCAGGTGTGCCTGGGTTGAGGTCAATATAAACAGCACTCCAGGCAGCTATAGCCCCTGCAGCTGTGCCTTACTCCATATTCTCTGCCCCGTCAGCAGTCTCGGGGCTGTGCTGGTGGGAGGGTGTGAGGGTCCACGGCTTTGTGGGTGGCCCGGTGTGAGTGGGGCTCTGCTGGACTTTCGGCAGGAGTTGCCAGGCTGCCACCTGTAAAGAAGAGGATGTGTCACCCATAACTTCCACTGGAATATCTCTCCGGGCTGAGGTGAGGAAGGAAAAAAAGGAGTGGGGGCCGGGACAGGAGGGGTATCTCAGGCAGGGCAATAGAAAGCTTCCAGAAGAGCGCCCGTGGCCAGTACCATCCTGGCTGACCTGCAGGCACCAAGTTGGCCTGCGTGCTGTCGCTGGTGTGGCGCCACGGCCCATCCTCTAGGCTTTCAAACCCTTGTACATATTCAGGTGTTTCACCTGGGAAGGGTGGGAACTATTCAGCAGCATCTGGCCTGGGGCTCAGCTCACGTTTACTCACAGATGCCTCGGCACGGTCTCCCAGCTTTGCAATGAGGATGCTCCTTGCGTGGGCGGGCGGGGCTGCTGGCTGTATGGGAGATGATTCCCCACCTCTGACCAATTTCAGAATTGTTTACCACTGGAGCAAGTGCCTTGGTAGTGTTTTCCTCTGTATAACTGTTAGGTTCAGTTTTTTTTTTCTTTTTCGGTTCAAGTTAGATTTTATTCCTCATTTATGTATTTATAGATATAAGCATGGAAACAATTCATTCGTATAAATACATCAGTGTGAATGGAAGAACTTTTTTTCTGTTTTATTTTTACATTTTATTTTTTAAAATTTTGAAATTTAATTTTAGTTATTTTTTTATACAGTAGGTTATTATTAGTTATCTATTTTATGCATAGACATGTATACAGGTCAATCCCAATCTCCCAACTCATCCCACCACCACCACCCCATGGCTTCCCCCTCTTTGTGTCCATACGTTTGTTCTCTACCTCTGTGTCTCTATTTCTGCCCTGCAAACCAGTTCATCTGTAGCATTTTTCTAGGTTCCACATATAGGCATTAATATACAATATTTGTTTTTCTCTTTCTGACTTACTTCACTCTGTATGACAGTCTCTAGATCCATCAACTTCTCTACAAATGACTCAGTTTCATTCCTTTTTATGGCTGAGTAATATTCCATTTTATATATGTACCACATCTTTATCCATTCGTCTGTCTGTGGGCATTTAGGTTGCTTCCATTACCTGGCTATTGTAAATAGTGCTGCAATGAACATTGTGGTGAATGTGTCTCTGTGATTTATGGTTTTCTCTGGGTATATGCCCAGAAGTGGGATTGCTGGATCCTATGGTAATTCTCTTTTTAGTTTTTTAAAGGAACCTCCATACTGTTCTCCATAGTGACTGTATCAATTTACATTCCCACCAATAGCGGAAGAGGGTTCCTTTTGTCCATACCCTCCCCAGAATTTTTTGTTTGTAGATTATCTGATGATGCCGATTCTAACAGGTGTGAGGTCTTACCTCATTGTAGTTTTGATTTGCATTTCCCTAATAATTAGTGATGTTGAGCAGCTTTTCATGTGCGTCTTGGCCATCTCTGTGTCTTCTTTGAAGAAACGTCTATTTAGATCTTCTTCCCGTTTTTGTATTGGGTTGTTTGTTGTATTAATATTAAGCTGCATGAGCTGTATATATATATATTGGAGATTAAACCTTTGTCCATTGATTCGTTTGTGAACGTTTCGCCCCTTCTGAGGGTTACCTTTTTCCATTCCCGTTTTTTTAACAAAGAAAGAAAGCAAGCAAAAGAATCAGAACACTAATGTGCGTGAAATATGCCTCTTGAAACTGTCGTTTTGAAATATGGACGTCTTTTGAATTTTTTGGTCGATATATGACCCCAGGATTTGTTTTCAGGGCAGGTGTCATTTACAGGCCTGTAATGATTTGGAATATCCACTGACCATTAGCGCTGGGATTAAAGCTGCTGTTGTGTGAAACGGCCACAAGGTGGCAGCTGTTCTCCCTTACCAAATCTGGTTACTAGGGCAGCAGAGCCTCAATGGAAGTCGCGTTCTAGATTGGAATGTAGAACGGAATGTGCCAGGAGAAAGCCCCTCAAGTTTGTCTCACTACTTCTTGTTCGTGTTTTTAATTTAATTTTTTATTTTTTATTACAGCAAGTTTGAGTACAACGTTTAGCTTGTTGTAGGTGTGCAAGAGGTGGTTCTTTTACACATATACATATGTCTGTTCTTCCTGGGATCCTTTTCCGAAGTACGTTATGACAGAATGTTGAGTAGTCTTCTCTTGGTACTCCGTAGGTCTTTGGTGATTATATACGTCTACTGTGTTTGTATCTGTCTGTTAACCCCAATATCGTAATGAATTCAATCCTCACACCTTTCCTTTGGTGAACCATAAGTTTGTTTAATGAATCTGTGATTGCCCTTCTCCGTGGAAATATCTGCCCTGGTATCAATTTATACGTAACACCTATAAGTGATATGATATGATATGCGTCTTTCACTTTCTGACTTACTCCAAGTCACGTGATTACCTCGAGACTCATCTACGGTGCTGCAAATGGCATTCTGTCCTTTTTCTCCTTGGCGAATATTCTGTCTTAGCGAGGTCCATTTTCTGCAATGTGATTCCCCGAGGGCTGAGGATTAGCTGACCTGCCAGCCTGACCCTGCCGGCAAGCCCTCCCCAGGTGTGCCTGGGTTGAGGTCAATATAAACAGCACTCCAGGCAGCAATAGCCCCTGCAGCTGTGCCTTACTCCATATTCTCTGCCCCGTCAGCAGTCTCGGGGCTGTGCTGGTGGGAGGGTGTGAGGGTCCACGGCTTTGTGGGTGGCCCGGTGTGAGTGGGGCTCTGCTGGACTTTCGGCAGGAGTTGCCAGGCTGCCACCTGTAAAGAAGAGGATGTGTCACCCATAACTTCCACTGGAATATCTCTCCGGGCTGAGGTGAGGAAGGAAAAAAAGGAGTGGGGGCCGGGACAGGAGGGGTATCTCAGGCAGGGCAATAGAAAGCTTCCAGAAGAGCGCCCGTGGCCAGTACCATCCTGCCTGACCTGCAGGCACCAAGTTGGCCTGCGTGCTGTCGCTGGTGTGGCTCCACGGCCCTTCCTCTAGGCTTTCAAGCCCTTGTACATATTCAGGTGTTTCACCTGGGAAGGGTGGGAACAGTTCAGCAGCAGCTGGCCTGGGGCTTAGCTCACGTTTACTCACAGAGGCCTCGGCACGGTCTCCCAGCTTTGCAATGAGGATGCTCCTTGCGTGGGCGGGCGGGGCTGCTGGCTGTATGGGAGATGATTCCCCACCTCTGACCAATTTCAGAATTGTTTACCACTGGAGAAAGTGCCTTGGTAGTGTTTTCCTCTGTATAACTGTTAGGTTCAGTTTTTTTTTTTCTTTTTTGGTTCAAGTTAGATTTTATTCCTCATTTATGTATTTATAGATATAAGCATGGAAATAATTCATTCGTATAAATACATCAGTGTGAATGGAAGAACTTTTTTCTGTTTTATTTTTACATTTTATTTTTAAAAATTTTGAAATTTAATTTTAGTTATTTTTTTATACAGTAGGTTATTATTAGTTATCTATTTTATGCATAGACATGTATACAGGTCAATCCTAATCTCCCAACTCATCCCACCACCACCACCCCATGGCTTCCCCCACTTTGTGTCCATACGTTTGTTCTCTACCTCTGTGTCTCTATTTCTGCCCTGCAAACCAGTTCATCTCTACCATTTTTCTAGGTTCCACATATAGGCATTAATATACAATATTTGTTTTTCTCTTTCTGGCTTACTTCACTCTGTATGACAGTCTCTAGATCCATCAACTTCTCTACAAATGACCCAGTTTCATTCCTTTTTATGGCTGAGTAATATTCCATTTTATATATGTACCACATCTTTATCCATTCGTCTGTCTGTGGGCATTTATGTTGCTTCCATAACCTGGCTATTGTAAATAGTGCTGCAATGAACATTGTGGTGAATGTGTCTCTGTGATTTATGGTTTTCTCAGGGTATATGCCCAGAAGTGGGATTGCTGGATCCTATGGTAATTCTCTTTTTAGTTTTTTAAAGGAACCTCCATACTGTTCTCCATAGTGACTGTATCAATTTACATTCCCACCAATAGCGGAAGAGGGTTCCTTTTGTCCACACCCTCCCCAGAATTTTTTGTTTGTAGATTATCTGATGATGCCGATTCTAACAGGTGTGAGGTCTTACCTCATTGTAGTTTTGATTTGCATTTCTCTAATAATTAGTGATGTTGAGCAGCTTTTCTTGTGCGTCTTGGCCATCTCTGTGTCTTCTTTGAAGAAACGTCTCTTTAGATCTTCTGCCCATTTTTGTATTTGGTTGTTTGTTTTATTAATATTAAGCTGCATGAGCTGTTTATATATATTGGAGATTAAACCTTTGTCCATTGATTCGTTTGTGAACGTTTTCGCCCATTCTGAGGGTTGCCTTTTTCCATTCCCGTTTTTTTAACAAAGAAAGAAAGAAAGCAAAAGAAGCAGAACACTAATGTGCGTGAAATATGCCTCTTGAAACTGTCGTTTTGAAATATGGACGTCTTTTGAATTTTTTGGTCGATATATGACCCCAGGATTTGTTTTCAGGGCAGGTGTCATTTACAGGCCTGTAATGATTTGGAATATCCACTGACCATTAGCGCTGGGATTAAAGCTGCTGTTGTGTGAAACGGCCACAAGGTTGCAGCCGTTCTCCCTTACCAAATCTGGTTACTAGGGCAGCAGAGCCTCAATGGAAGTCGCGTTCTAGATTGGAATGTAGAACGGAATGTGCCAGGAGAAAGCCCCTCAAGTTTGTCTCACTACTTCTTGTTCGTGTTTTTAATTTAATTTTTTATTTTTTATTCCAGCAAGTTTGAGTACAACGTTTAGCTTGTTGTAGGTGTGCAAGAGGTGGTTCTTTTACACATATACATATGTCTGTTCTTCCTGGGATCCTTTTCCCATGTACGTTATGACAGAATGTTGAGTAGTCTTCTCTTGGTACTCCGTAGGTCTTTGGTGATTATATACGTCTACTGTGTTTGTATATGTCTGTTAACCCCAATATCGTAATGAATTCAATCCTCACACTTTTCCTTTGGTGAACCATAAGTTTGTTTAATGAGTCTGTGATTGCCCTTTTCCGTGGAAATATCTGCCCTGGTATCAATTTATAGGTAACACCTATAAGTGATATGATATGATATGTGTCTTTCACTTTCTGACTTACTCCAAGTCACGTGATTACCTCGAGACTCATCTACGGTGCTGCAAATGGCATTGTGTCCTTTTTTTCCTTGGCGAAAATTCTGTCTTAGCGAGGTCCATATTCTGCAATGTGATTCCCTGAGGGCTGAGGATTAGCTGACCTGGGCAGCCTGACCCTGCCGGCAAGCCCTCCCCAGGTGTGCCTGGGTTGTGGTCAATATAAACAGCACTCCAGGCAGCAATAGTCCCTGCAGCTGTGCCTGACTCCATATTCTCTGCCCCGTCAGCAGTCTCGGGGCTGTGCTGGTGGGAGGGTGTGAGGGTCCACGGCTTTGTGGGTGGCCCGGTGTGAGTGGGGCTCTGCTGGACTTTCGGCAGGAGTTGCCAGGCTGCCACCTGTAAAGAAGAGGATGTGTCACCCATAACTTCCACTGGAATATCTCTCCGGGCTGAGGTGAGGAAGGAAAAAAAGGAGTGGGGGCCGGGACAGGAGGGGTATCTCAGGCAGGGCAATAGAAAGCTTCCAGAAGAGCGCCCGTGGCCAGTACCATCCTGGCTGACCTGCAGGCAACAAGTTGGCCAGCGTGCTGTCGCTGGTGTGGCTCCACGGCCCTTCCTCTAGGCTTTCAAGCCCTTGTACATATTCAGGTGTTTCACCTGGGAAGGGTGGGAACAGTTCAGCAGCATCTGGCCTGGGGCTCAGCTCATGTTTACTCACAGAGGCCTCGGCACGGTCTCCCAGCTTTGCAATGAGGATGCTCCTTGCGTGGGCGGGCGGGGCTGCTGGCTGTATGGGAGATGATTCCCCACCTCTGACCAATTTCAGAATTGTTTACCACTGGAGCAAGTGCCTTGGTAGTGTTTTCCTCTGTATAATTCTTAGGTTCAGTTTTTTTTTCTTTTTTGGTTCAAGTTAGATTTTATTCCTCATTTATGTATTTATAGATATAAGCATGGAAATAATTCATTCGTATAAATACATCAGTGTGAATGGAAGAACTTTTTTTCTGTTTTACTTTTACATTTTATTTTTTAAAATTTTGAAATTTAATTTTAGTTATTTTTTTATACAGTAGGTTATTATTAGTTATCTATTTTATGCTTAGACATGTATACAGGTCAATCCTAATCTCCCAACTCATCCCACCACCACCACCCCATGGCTTACCCCACTTTGTGTCCATACGTTTGTTCTCTACCTCTGTGTCTCTATTTCTGCCCTGCAAACCAGTTCATCTGTACCATTTTTCTAGGTTCCACATATAGGCATTAATATACAATATTTGTTTTTCTCTTTCTGACTTACTTCACTCTGTATGACAGTCTCTAGATCCATCAACTTCTCTACAAATGACCCAGTTTCATTCCTTTTTATGGCTGAGTAATATTCCATTTTATATATGTACCACATCTTTATCCATTCGTCTGTCTGTGGGCATTTAGGTTGCTTCCATTACCTGGCTATTGTAAATAGTGCTGCAATGAACATTGTGGTGAATGTGTCTCTGTGATTTATGGTTTTCTCTGGGTATATGCCCAGAAGTGGGATTGCTGGATCCTATGGTAATTCTCTTTTTAGTTTTTTAAAGGAACCTCCATACTGTTCTCCATAGTGACTGTATCAATTTACATTCCCACCAATAGCGGAAGAGGGTTCCTTTTGTCCACACCCTCCCCAGAATTTGTTGTTTGTAGATTATCTGATGATGCCGATTCTAACAGGTGTGAGGTCTTACCCCATTGTAGTTTTGATTTGCATTTCTCTAATAATTAGTGATGTTGAGCAGCTTTTCATGTGCGTGTTGGCCATCTCTGTGTCTTCTTTGAAGAAACGTCTCTTTAGATCTTCTGCCCATTTTTGTATTGGGTTGTTTGTTTTATTAATATTAAGCTGCATGAGCTGTTTATATATATTGGAGATTAAACCTTTGTCCATTGATTCGTTTGTGAATGTTTTTGCCCATTCTGAGGGTTGCCTTTTTCCATTCCCGTTCTTTTAACAAAGAAAGAAAGAAAGCAATAGAAGCAGAACACTAATGTGCGTGAAATATGCCTCTTGAAACTGTCGTTTTGAAATATGGACGTCTTTTGAATTTTTTGGTCGATATATGACCCCAGGATTTGTTTTCAGGGCAGGTGTCATTTACAGGCCTGTAATGATTTGGAATATCCACTGACCATTAGCGCTGGCATTAAACCTGCAGTTGTGTGAAACGGCCACAAGGTGGCAGCAGTTCTCCCTTACCAAATCTGGTTACTAGGGCAGCAGAGCCTCAATGGAAGTCGTGTTCTAGATTGGAATGTAGAACGGAATGTGCCAGGAGAAAGCCCCTCAAGTTTGTCTCACTACTTCTTGTTCGTGTTTTTAATTTAATTTTTTATTTTTTATTACAGCAAGTTTGAGTACAACGTTTAGCATGTTGTAGGTGTGCAAGAGGTGGATCTTTTACACATATACATATGTCTGTTCTTCCTGGGATCCTTTTCCCATGTACGTTATGACAGAATGTTGAGTAGTCTTCTCTTGGTACTCCGTAGGTCTTTGGTGATTATATACGTCTACTGTGTTTGTATCTGTCTGTTAACCCCAATATCGTAATGAATTCAATCCTCACACCTTTCCTTTGGTGAACCATAAGTATGTTTAATGAATCTGTGATTGCCCTTCTCCGTGGAAATATCTGCCCTGGTATCAATTTATAGGTAACACCTATAAGTGATATGATATGATATGTGTCTTTCACTTTCTGACTTACTCCTAGTCACGTGATTACCTCGAGACTCATCTACGGTGCTGCAAATGGCATTGTGTCCTTTTTCTCCTTGGCGAATATTCTGTCTTAGCGAGTTCCATTTTCTGCAATGTGATTCCCTGAGGGCTGAGGATTAACTGACCTGGGCAGCCTGACCCTGCCGGCAAGCCCTCCCCAGGTGTGCCTGAGTTGAGGTCAATATAAACAGCACTCCAGGCAGCAATAGCCCCTGCAGCTGTGCCTTACTCCATATTCTCTGCCCCGTCAGCAGTCTCGGGGCTGTGCTGGTGGGAGGGTGTGAGGGTCCACGGCTTTGTGGGTGGCCCGGTGTGAGTGGGGCTCTGCTGGACTTTCGGCAGGAGTTGCCAGGCTGCCACCTGTAAAGAAGAGGATGTGTCACCCATAACTTCCACTGGAATATCTCTCCGGGCTGAGGTGAGGAAGGAAAAAAAGGAGTGGGGGCCGGGACAGGAGGGGTATCTCAGGCAGGGCAATAGAAAGCTTCCAGAAGAGCGCCCGTGGCCAGTACCATCCTGGCTGACATGCAGGCAACAAGTTGGCCAGCGTGCTGTCGCTGGTGTGGCTCCACGGCCCTTCCTCTAGGCTTTCAAGCCCTTGTACATATTCAGGTGTTTCACCTGGGAAGGGTGGGAACAGTTCAGCAGCATCTGGCCTGGGGCTCAGCTCATGTTTACTCACAGAGGCCTCGGCACGGTCTCCCAGCTTTGCAATGAGGATGCTCCTTGCGTGGGCGGGCGGGGCTGCTGGCTGTATGGGAGATGATTCCCCACCTCTGACCAATTTCAGAATTGTTTACCACTGGAGCAAGTGCCTTGGTAGTGTTTTCCTCTGTATAATTCTTAGGTTCAGTTTTTTTTTTCTTTTTTGGTTCAAGTTAGATTTTATTCCTCATTTATGTATTTATAGATATAAGCATGGAAATAATTCATTCGTATAAATACATCAGTGTGAATGGAAGAACTTTTTTTCTGTTTTACTTTTACATTTTATTTTTTAAAATTTTGAAATTTAATTTTAGTTATATTTTTATACAGTAGGTTATTATTAGTTATCTATTTTATGCTTAGACATGTATACAGGTCAATCCTAATCTCCCAACTCATCCCACCACCACCACCCCATGGCTTCCCCCACTTTGTGTCCATACGTTTGTTCTCTACCTCTGTGTCTCTATTTCTGCCCTGCAAACCAGTTCATCTGTACCATTTTTCTAGGTTCCACATATAGGCATTAATATACAATATTTGTTTTTCTCTTTCTGACTTACTTCACTCTGTATGACAGTCTCTAGATCCATCAACTTCTCTACAAATGACCCAGTTTCATTCCTTTTTATGGCTGAGTAATATTCCATTTTATATATGTACCACATCTTTATCCATTCGTCTGTCTGTGGGCATTTAGGTTGCTTCCATTACCTGGCTATTGTAAATAGTGCTGCAATGAACATTGTGGTGAATGTGTCTCTGTGATTTATGGTTTTCTCTGGGTATATGCCCAGAAGTGGGATTGCTGGATCCTATGGTAATTCTCTTTTTAGTTTTTTAAAGGAACCTCCATATTGTTCTCCATAGTGACTGTATCAATTTACATTCCCACCAATAGCGGAAGAGGGTTCCTTTTGTCCACACCCTCCCCAGAATTTGTTGTTTGTAGATTATCTGATGATGCCGATTCTAACAGGTGTGAGGTCTTACCTCATTGTAGTTTTGATTTGCATTTCTCTAATAATTAGTGATGTTGAGCAGCTTTTCATGTGCGTCTTGGCCATCTCTGTGTCTTCTTTGAAGAAACGTCTCTTTAGATCTTCTGCCCATTTTTGTATTGGGTTGTTTGTTTTATTAATATTAAGCTGCATGAGCTGTTTATATATATTGGAGATTAAACCTTTGTCCATTGATTCGTTTGTGAACGTTTTTGCCCATTCTGAGGGTTGCCTTTCTCCATTCCCGTTTTTTCTAACAAAGAAAGAAAGAAAGCAAAAGAAGCAGAACACTAATGTGCGTGAAATATGCCTCTTGAAACTGTCGTTTTGAAATATGGACGTCTTTTGAATTTTTTGGTCGATATATGACCCCAGGATTTGTTTTCAGGGCAGGTGTCATTTACAGGCCTGTAATGATTTGGAATATCCACTGACCATTAGCGCTGGCATTAAACCTGCAGTTGTGTGAAACGGCCACAAGGTGGCAGCAGTTCTCCCTTACCAAATCTGGTTACTAGGGCAGCAGAGCCTCAATGGAAGTCGTGTTCTAGATTGGAATGTAGAACGGAATGTGCCAGGAGAAAGTCCCTCAAGTTTGTCTCACTACTTCTTGTTCGTGTTTTTAATTTAATTTTTTATTTTTTATTACAGCAAGTTTGAGTACAACGTTTAGCATGTTGTAGGTGTGCAAGAGGTGGTTCTTTTACACATATACATATGTCTGTTCTTCCTGGGATCCTTTTCCCATGTACGTTATGACAGAATGTTGAGTAGTCTTCTCTTGGTACTCCGTAGGTCTTTGGTGATTATATACGTCTACTGTGTTTGTATCTGTCTGTTAACCCCAATATCGTAATGAATTCAATCCTCACACCTTTCCTTTGGTGAACCATAAGTTTGTTTAATGAATCTGTGATTGCCCTTCTCCGTGGAAATATCTGCCCTGGTATCAATTTATAGGTAACACCTATAAGTGATATGATATGATATGTGTCTTTCACTTTCTGACTTATTCCAAGTCACGTGATTACCTCGAGACTCATCTACGGTGCTGCAAATGGCATTGTGTCCTTTTTCTCCTTGGCGAATATTCTGTCTTAGCGAGGTCCATTTTCTGCAATGTGATTCCCTGAGGGCTGAGGATTAGCTGACCTGGGCAGCCTGACCCTGCCGGCAAGCCCTCCCCAGGTGTGCCTGGGTTGAGGTCAATATAAACAGCACTCCAGGCAGCTATAGCCCCTGCAGCTGTGCCTTACTCCATATTCTCTGCCCCGTCAGCAGTCTCGGGGCTGTGCTGGTGGGAGGGTGTGAGGGTCCACGGCTTTGTGGGTGGCCCGGTGTGAGTGGGGCTCTGCTGGACTTCGGCAGGAGTTGCCAGGCTGCCACCTGTAAAGAAGAGGATGTGTCACCCATAACTTCCACTGGAATATCTCTCCGGGCTGAGGTGAGGAAGGAAAAAAAGGAGTGGGGGCCGGGACAGGAGGGGTATCTCAGGCAGGGCAATAGAAAGCTTCCAGAAGAGCGCCCGTGGCCAGTACCATCCTGGCTGACCTGCAGGCACCAAGTTGGCCTGCGTGCTGTCGCTGGTGTGGCTCCACGGCCCATCCTCTAGGCTTTCAAACCCTTGTACATATTCAGGTGTTTCACCTGGGAAGGGTGGGAACTATTCAGCAGCATCTGGCCTGGGGCTCAGCTCACGTTTACTCACAGATGCCTCGGCACGGTCTCCCAGCTTTGCAATGAGGATGCTCCTTGCGTGGGCGGGCGGGGCTGCTGGCTGTATGGGAGATGATTCCCCACCTCTGACCAATTTCAGAATTGTTTACCACTGGAGCAAGTGCCTTGGTAGTGTTTTCCTCTGTATAACTGTTAGGTTCAGTTTTTTTTTTTCTTTTTCGGTTCAAGTTAGATTTTATTCCTCATTTATGTATTTATAGATATAAGCATGGAAACAATTCATTCGTATAAATACATCAGTGTGAATGGAAGAACTTTTTTTCTGTTTTATTTTTACATTTTATTTTTTAAAATTTTGAAATTTAATTTTAGTTATTTTTTTATACAGTAGGTTATTATTAGTTATCTATTTTATGCATAGACATGTATACAGGTCAATCCCAATCTCCCAACTCATCCCACCACCACCACCCCATGGCTTCCCCCTCTTTGTGTCCATACGTTTGTTCTCTACCTCTGTGTCTCTATTTCTGCCCTGCAAACCAGTTCATCTGTAGCATTTTTCTAGGTTCCACATATAGGCATTAATATACAATATTTGTTTTTCTCTTTCTGACTTACTTCACTCTGTATGACAGTCTCTAGATCCATCAACTTCTCTACAAATGACTCAGTTTCATTCCTTTTTATGGCTGAGTAATATTCCATTTTATATATGTACCACATCTTTATCCATTCGTCTGTCTGTGGGCATTTAGGTTGCTTCCATTACCTGGCTATTGTAAATAGTGCTGCAATGAACATTGTGGTGAATGTGTCTCTGTGATTTATGGTTTTCTCTGGGTATATGCCCAGAAGTGGGATTGCTGGATCCTATGGTAATTCTCTTTTTAGTTTTTTAAAGGAACCTCCATACTGTTCTCCATAGTGACTGTATCAATTTACATTCCCACCAATAGCGGAAGAGGGTTCCTTTTGTCCATACCCTCCCCAGAATTTTTTGTTTGTAGATTATCTGATGATGCCGATTCTAACAGGTGTGAGGTCTTACCTCATTGTAGTTTTGATTTGCATTTCCCTAATAATTAGTGATGTTGAGCAGCTTTTCATGTGCGTCTTGGCCATCTCTGTGTCTTCTTTGAAGAAACGTCTATTTAGATCTTCTTCCCGTTTTTGTATTGGGTTGTTTGTTGTATTAATCTTAAGCTGCATGAGCTGTATATATATATATTGGAGATTAAACATTTGTCCATTGATTCGTTTGTGAACGTTTCGCCCCTTCTGAGGGTTACCTTTTTCCATTCCCGTTTTTTTAACAAAGAAAGAAAGCAAGCAAAAGAATCAGAACACTAATGTGCGTGAAATATGCCTCTTGAAACTGTCGTTTTGAAATATGGACGTCTTTTGAATTTTTTGGTCGATATATGACCCCAGGATTTGTTTTCAGGGCAGGTGTCATTTACAGGCCTGTAATGATTTGGAATATCCACTGACCATTAGCGCTGGGATTAAAGCTGCTGTTGTGTGAAACGGCCACAAGGTGGCAGCTGTTCTCCCTTACCAAATCTGGTTACTAGGGCAGCAGAGCCTCAAGGAAGTCGCGTTCTAGATTGGAATGTAGAACGGAATGTGCCAGGAGAAAGCCCCTCAAGTTTGTCTCACTACTTCTTGTTCGTGTTTTTAATTTAATTTTTTATTTTTTATTACAGCAAGTTTGAGTACAACGTTTAGCTTGTTGTAGGTGTGCAAGAGGTGGTTCTTTTACACATATACATATGTCTGTTCTTCCTGGGATCCTTTTCCCATGTACGTTATGACAGAATGTTGAGTAGTCTTCTCTTGGTACTCCGTAGGTCTTTGGTGATTATATACGTCTACTGTGTTTGTATCTGTCTGTTAACCCCAATATCGTAATGAATTCAATCCTCACACCTTTCCTTTGGTGAACCATAAGTTTGTTTAATGAATCTGTGATTGCCCTTCTCCGTGGAAATATCTGCCCTGGTATCAATTTATACGTAACACCTATAAGTGATATGATATGATATGCGTCTTTCACTTTCTGACTTACTCCAAGTCACGTGATTACCTCGAGACTCATCTACGGTGCTGCAAATGGCATTCTGTCCTTTTTCTCCTTGGCGAATATTCTGTCTTAGCGAGGTCCATTTTCTGCAATGTGATTCCCCGAGGGCTGAGGATTAGCTGACCTGCCAGCCTGACCCTGCCGGCAAGCCCTCCCCAGGTGTGCCTGGGTTGAGGTCAATATAAACAGCACTCCAGGCAGCAATAGCCCCTGCAGCTGTGCCTTACTCCATATTCTCTGCCCCGTCAGCAGTCTCGGGGCTGTGCTGGTGGGAGGGTGTGAGGGTCCACGGCTTTGTGGGTGGCCCGGTGTGAGTGGGGCTCTGCTGGACTTTCTGCAGGAGTTGCCAGGCTGCCACCTGTAAAGAAGAGGATGTGTCACCCATAACTTCCACTGGAATATCTCTCCGGGCTGAGGTGAGGAAGGAAAAAAAGGAGTGGGGGCCGGGACAGGAGGGGTATCTCAGGCAGGGCAATAGAAAGCTTCCAGAAGAGCGCCCGTGGCCAGTACCATCCTGCCTGACCTGCAGGCACCAAGTTGGCCTGCGTGCTGTCGCTGGTGTGGCTCCACGGCCCTTCCACTAGGCTTTCAAGCCCTTGTACATATTCAGGTGTTTCACCTGGGAAGGGTGGGAACAGTTCAGCAGCAGCTGTCCTGGGGCTTAGCTCACGTTTACTCACAGAGGCCTCGGCACGGTCTCCCAGCTTTGCAATGAGGATGCTCCTTGCGTGGGCGGGCGGGGCTGCTGGCTGTATGGGAGATGATTCCCCACCTCTGACCAATTTCAGAATTGTTTACCACTGGAGAAAGTGCCTTGGTAGTGTTTTCCTCTGTATAACTGTTAGGTTCAGTTTTTTTTTTTCTTTTTTGGTTCAAGTTAGATTTTATTCCTCATTTATGTATTTATAGATATAAGCATGGAAATAATTCATTCGTATAAATACATCAGTGTGAATGGAAGAACTTTTTTCTGTTTTATTTTTACATTTTATTTTTAAAAATTTTGAAATTTAATTTTAGTTATTTTTTTATACAGTAGGTTATTATTAGTTATCTATTTTATGCATAGACATGTATACAGGTCAATCCTAATCTCCCAACTCATCCCACCACCACCACCCCATGGCTTCCCCCACTTTGTGTCCATACGTTTGTTCTCTACCTCTGTGTCTCTATTTCTGCCCTGCAAACCAGTTCATCTCTACCATTTTTCTAGGTTCCACATATAGGCATTAATATACAATATTTGTTTTTCTCTTTCTGGCTTACTTCACTCTGTATGACAGTCTCTAGATCCATCAACTTCTCTACAAATGACCCAGTTTCATTCCTTTTTATGGCTGAGTAATATTCCATTTTATATATGTACCACATCTTTATCCATTCGTCTGTCTGTGGGCATTTATGTTGCTTCCATAACCTGGCTATTGTAAATAGTGCTGCAATGAACATTGTGGTGAATGTGTCTCTGTGATTTATAGTTTTCTCAGGGTATATGCCCAGAAGTGGGATTGCTGGATCCTATGGTAATTCTCTTTTTAGTTTTTTAAAGGAACCTCCATACTGTTCTCCATAGTGACTGTATCAATTTACATTCCCACCAATAGCGGAAGAGGGTTCCTTTTGTCCACACCCTCCCCAGAATTTTTTGTTTGTAGATTATCTGATGATGCCGATTCTAACAGGTGTGAGGTCTTACCTCATTGTAGTTTTGATTTGCATTTCTCTAATAATTAGTGATGTTGAGCAGCTTTTCTTGTGCGTCTTGGCCATCTCTGTGTCTTCTTTGAAGAAACGTCTCTTTAGATCTTCTGCCCATTTTTGTATTTGGTTGTTTGTTTTATTAATATTAAGCTGCATGAGCTGTTTATATATATTGGAGATTAAACCTTTGTCCATTGATTCGTTTGTGAACGTTTTCGCCCATTCTGAGGGTTGCCTTTTTCCATTCCCGTTTTTTTAACAAAGAAAGAAAGAAAGCAAAAGAAGCAGAACACTAATGTGCGTGAAATATGCCTCTTGAAACTGTCGTTTTGAAATATGGACGTCTTTTGAATTTTTTGGTCGATATATGACCCCAGGATTTGTTTTCAGGGCAGGTGTCATTTACAGGCCTGTAATGATTTGGAATATCCACTGACCATTAGCGCTGGGATTAAAGCTGCTGTTGTGTGAAACGGCCACAAGGTTGCAGCCGTTCTCCCTTACCAAATCTGGTTACTAGGGCAGCAGAGCCTCAATGGAAGTCGCGTTCTAGATTGGAATGTAGAACGGAATGTGCCAGGAGAAAGCCCCTCAAGTTTGTCTCACTACTTCTTGTTCGTGTTTTTAATTTAATTTTTTATTTTTTATTCCAGCAAGTTTGAGTACAACGTTTAGCTTGTTGTAGGTGTGCAAGAGGTGGTTCTTTTACACATATACATATGTCTGTTCTTCCTGGGATCCTTTTCCCATGTACGTTATGACAGAATGTTGAGTAGTCTTCTCTTGGTACTCCGTAGGTCTTTGGTGATTATATACGTCTACTGTGTTTGTATATGTCTGTTAACCCCAATATCGTAATGAATTCAATCCTCACACTTTTCCTTTGGTGAACCATAAGTTTGTTTAATGAGTCTGTGATTGCCCTTCTCCGTGGAAATATCTGCCCTGGTATCAATTTATAGGTAACACCTATAAGTGATATGATATGATATGTGTCTTTCACTTTCTGACTTACTCCAAGTCACGTGATTACCTCGAGACTCATCTACGGTGCTGCAAATGGCATTGTGTCCTTTTTTTCCTTGGCGAAAATTCTGTCTTAGCGAGGTCCATATTCTGCAATGTGATTCCCTGAGGGCTGAGGATTAGCTGACCTGGGCAGCCTGACCCTGCCGGCAAGCCCTCCCCAGGTGTGCCTGGGTTGTGGTCAATATAAACAGCACTCCAGGCAGCAATAGTCCCTGCAGCTGTGCCTGACTCCATATTCTCTGCCCCGTCAGCAGTCTCGGGGCTGTGCTGGTGGGAGGGTGTGAGGGTCCACGGCTTTGTGGGTGGCCCGGTGTGAGTGGGGCTCTGCTGGAATTTCGGCAGGAGTTGCCAGACTGCCACCTGTAAAGAAGAGGATGTGTCACCCATAACTTCCACTGGAATATCTCTCCGGGCTGAGGTGAGGAAGGAAAAAAAGGAGTGGGGGCCGGGACAGGAGGGGTATCTCAGGCAGGGCAATAGAAAGCTTCCAGAAGAGCGCCCGTGGCCAGTACCATCCTGGCTGACCTGCAGGCACCAAGTTGGCCTGCGTGCTGTCGCTGGTGTGGCTCCACGGCCCTTCCTCTAGGCTTTCAAGCCCTTGTACATATTCAGGTGTTTCACCTGGGAAGGGTGGGAACACTACAGCAGCAGCTGGCCTGGGGCTCAGCTCACGTTTACTCACAGAGGCCTCGGCACGGTCTCCCAGCTTTGCAATGAGGATGCTCCTTGCGTGGGCGGGCGTGGCTACTGGCTGTATGGGAGATGATTCCCCACCTCTGACCAATTTCAGAATTGTTTACCACTGGAGCAAGTGCCTTGGTAGTGTTTTCCTCTGTATAACTGTTAGGTTCAGTTTTTTTTTTTTCTTTTTTGGTTCAAGTTAGATTTTATTCCTCATTTATGTATTTATAGATATAAGCATGGAAATAATTCATTCGTATAAATACATCAGTGTGAATGGAAGAACTTTTTTCTGTTTTATTTTTACATTTTATTTTTAAAAATTTTGAAATTTAATTTTAGTTATTCTTTTATACAGTAGGTTATTATTAGTTATCTATTTTATGCATAGACATGTATACAGGTCAATCCTAATCTACCAACTCATCCCACGACCACCACCCCATGGCTTCCCCCACTTTCTGTCCATACGTTTGTTCTCTACCTCTGTGTCTCTATTTCTGCCCTGCAAACCAGTTCATCTCTACCATTTTTCTAGGTTCCACATATAGGCATTAATATACAATATTTGTTTTTCTCTTTCTGGCTTACTTCACTCTGTATGACAGTCTCTAGATCCATCAACTTCTCTACAAATGACCCAGTTTCATTCCTTTTTATGGCTGAGTAATATTCCATTTTATATATGTACCACATCTTTATCCATTCGTCTGTCTGTGGGCATTTAGGTTGCTTCCATTACCTGGCTATTGTAAATAGTGCTGCAATGAACATTGTGTTGAATGTGTCTTTGTGATTTATGGTTTTCTCAGGGTATATGCCCAGAAGTGGGATTGCTGATTCCTATGGTAATTCTCTTTTTAGTTTTTTTTTTTTTTTTTTTTTTGCGGTATGCGGGCCTCTCACTGTTGTGGCCTCTCCCGCTGCGGAGCACAGGCTCCGGACGCGCAGGCTCAGCGGCCATGGCTCACGGGCCCAGCCGCTCCGCGGCATATGGGATCCTCCCGGACTGGGGCACGAACCCGTATCCCCTGCATTGGCAGGTGGACTCTCAACCACTGCGCCACCAGGGAGGCCCTCTTTTTAGTTTTTTAAAGGAACCTCCATACTGTTCTCCATAGTGACTGTATCAATTTACATTCCCACGAATAGCGGAAGAGGGTTCCTTTTGTCCACACCGTCCCCAGAATTTGTTGATTGTAGATTATCTGATGATGCCGATTCTAACAGGTGTGAGGTCTTACCTCATTGTAGTTTTGATTTGCATTTCTCTAATAATTAGTGATGTTGAGCAGCTTTTCATGTGCGTCTTGGCCATCTCTGTGTCTTCTTTGAAGAAACGTCTCTTTAGATCTTCTGCCCATTTTTGTATTGGGTTGTTTGTTTTATTAATATTAAGCTGCATGAGCTGTTTATATATATTGGAGATTAAACCTTTGTCCATTGATTCGTTTGTGAACGTTTTCGCCCATTCTGAGGGTTGCCTTTCTCCATTCCCGTTTTTTTAACAAAGAAAGAAAGAAAGCAAAAGAAGCAGAACACTAATGTGCGTGAAATATGCCTCTTGAAACTGTCGTTTTGAAATATGGACGTCTTTTGAATTTTTTGGTTGATATATGACCCCAGGATTTGTTTTCAGGGCAGGTGTCATTTACAGGCCTGTAATGATTTGGAATATCCACTGACCATTAGCGCTGGCATTAAACCTGCAGTTGTGTGAAACGGCCACAAGGTGGCAGCAGTTCTCCCTTACCAAATCTGGTTACTAGGGCAGCAGAGCCTCAATGGAAGTCGTGTTCTAGATTGGAATGTAGAACGGAATGTGCCAGGAGAAAGCCCCTCAAGTTTGTCTCACTACTTCTTGTTCGTGTTTTTAATTTAATTTTTTATTTTTTATTCCAGCAAGTTTGAGTACAACGTTTAGCTTGTTGTAGGTGTGCAAGAGGTGGTTCTTTTACACATATACATATGTCTGTTCTTCCTGGGATCCTTTTCCCATGTCCGTTATGACAGAATGTTGAGTAGTCTTCTCTTGGTACTCCGTAGGTCTTTGGTGATTATATACGTCTACTGTGTTTTTATATGTCTGTTAACCCCAATATCGTAACGAATTCAATCCTCACACCTTTCCTTTGGTGAACCATAAGTTTGTTTAATGAATCTGTGATTGCCCTTCTCCATGGAAATATCTGCCCTGGTATCAATTTATAGGTAACACCTATAAGTGATATGATATGATATGTGTCTTTCACATTCTGACTTACTCCAAGTCACGTGATTACCTCGAGACTCATCTACGGTGCTGCAAATGGTATTGTGTCCTTTTTTTCCTTGGCGAATATTCTGTCTTAGCGAGGTCCATATTCTGCAATGTGATTCCCTGAGGGCTGAGGATTAGCTGACCTGGGCAGCCTGACCCTGCCGGCAAGCCCTCCCCAGGTGTGCCTGGGTTGAGGTCAATATAAACAGCACTCCAGGCAGCAATAGCCCCTGCAGCTGTGCCTGACTCCATATTCTCTGCCCCGTCAGCAGTCTCGGGGCTGTGCTGGTGGGAGGGTGTGAGGGTCCACGGCTTTGTGGGTGGCCCGGTGTGAGTGGGGCTCTGCTGGTCTTTCGGCAGGAGTTGCCAGGCTGCCACCTGTAAAGAAGAGCATGTGTCACCCATAACTTCCACTGGAATATCTCTCCGGGCTGAGGTGAGGAAGGAAAAAAAGGAGTGGGGGCCGGGACAGGAGGGGTATCTCAGGCAGGGCAATAGAAAGCTTCCAGAAGAGCGCCCGTGGCCAGTACCATCCTGGCTGACCTGCAGGCACCAAGTTGGCCTGCGTGCTGTCGCTGGTGTGGCTCCACGGCCCTTCCTCTAGGCTTTCAAGCCCTTGTACATATTCAAGTGTTTCACCTGGGAAGGGTGGGAACAGTTCAGCAGCAGCTGGCCTGGGGCTTAGCTCACGGTTACTCACAGAGGCCTCGGCACGGTCTCCCAGCTTTGCAATGAGGATGCTCCTTGCGTGGGCGGGCGGGGCTGCTGGCTGTATGGGAGATGATTCCCCACCTCTGACCAATTTCAGAATTGTTTACCACTGGAGCAAGTGCCTTGGTAGTGTTTTCCTCTGTATAACTGTTAGGTTCAGTTTTTTTTTTTTTCTTTTTTGGTTCAAGTTAGATTTTATTCCTCATTTATGTATTTATAGATATAAGCATGGAAATAATTCATTCGTATAAATACATCAGTGTGAATGGAAGAACTTTTTTCTGTTTTATTTTTACATTTTATTTTTAAAAATTTTGAAATTTAATTTTAGTTATTTTTTTATACAGTAGGCTATTATTAGTTATCTATTTTATGCATAGACATGTATACAGGTCAATCCTAATCTCCCAACTCATCCCACCACCACCACCCCATGGCTTCCCCCACTTTGTGTCCATACGTTTGTTCTCTACCTCTGTGTCTCTATTTCTGCCCTGCAAACCAGTTCATCTCTACCATTTTTCTAGGTTCCACATATAGGCATTAATATACAATATTTGTTTTTCTCTTTCTGGCTTACTTCACTCTGTATGACAGTCTCTAGATCCATCAACTTCTCTACAAATGACCCAGTTTCATTCCTTTTTATGGCTGAGTAATATTCCATTTTGTATATGTACCACATCTTTATCCATTCGTCTGTCTGTGGGCATTTAGGTTGCTTCCATTACCTGGCTATTGTAAATAGTGCTGCAATGAACATTGTGGTGAATGTGTCTTTGTGATTTATGGTTTTCTCTGGGTATATGCCCAGAAGTGGGATTGCTGGATCCTATGGTAATTCTCTTTTTAGTTTTTTTTTTTTTTTTTTTTTTGTGGTATGCGGACCTCTCACTGTTGTGGCCTCTCCCGCTGCGGAGCACAGGCTCCGGACGCGCAGGCTCAGCGGCCATGGCTCACGGGCCCAGCCGCTCCGCAGCATATGGGATCCTCCCGGACCGGGGCACGAACCCGTATCCCCTGCATCGGCAGGCGGACTCTCAACCACTGCGCCACCAGGGAGGCCCTCTTTTTAGTTTTTTAAAGGAACCTCCATACTGTTCTCCATAGTGACTGTATCAATTTACATTCCCACCAATAGCGGAAGAGGGTTCCTTTTGTCCACACCGTCAACAGAATTTGTTGATTGTTCATTATCTGATGATGCCGATTCTAACAGGTGTGAGGTCTTACCACATTGTAGTTTTGATTTGCATTTCTCTAATAATTAGTGATGTTGAGCAGCTTTTCATGTGCGTCTTGGCCATCTCTGTGTCTTCTTTGAAGAAACGTCTCTTTAGATCTTCTGCCCATTTTTGTATTGGGTTGTTTGTTTTATTAATATTAAGCTGCATGAGCTGTTTATATATATTGGAGATTAAACCTTTGTCCATTGATTCGTTTGTGAACGTTTTCGCCCATTCTGAGGGTTGCCTTTCTCCATTCCCGTTTTTTTAACAAAGAAAGAAAGAAAGCAAAAGAAGCAGAACACTAATGTGCGTGAAATATGCCTCTTGAAACTGTCGTTTTGAAATATGGACGTCTTTTGAATTTTTTGGTCGATATATGACCCCAGGATTTGTTTTCAGGGCAGGTGTCATTTACAGGCCTGTAATGATTTGGAATATCCACTGACCATTAGCGCTGGCATTAAACCTGCAGTTGTGTGAAACGGCCACAAGGTGGCAGCAGTTCTCCCTTACCAAATCTGGTTACTAGGGCAGCAGAGCCTCAATGGAAGTCGTGTTCTAGATTGGAATGTAGAACGGAATGTGCCAGGAGAAAGCCCCTCAAGTTTGTCTCACTACTTCTTGTTCGTGTTTTTAATTTAATTTTTTATTTTTTATTACAGCAAGTTTGAGTACAACGTTTAGCTTGTTGTAGGTGTGCAAGAGGTGGTTCTTTTACACATATACATATGTCTGTTCTTCCTGGGATCCTTTTCCCATGTCCGTTATGACAGAATGTTGAGTAGTCTTCTCTTGGTACTCCGTAGGTCTTTGGTGATTATATACGTCTACTGTGTTTGTATCTGTCTGTTAACCCCAATATCGTAATGAATTCAATCCTCACACCTTTCCTTTGGTGAACCATAAGTTTGTTTAATGAATCTGTGATTGCCCTTCTCCGTGGAAATATCTGCCCTGGTATCAATTTATAGGTAACACCTATAAGTGATATGATATGATATGTGTCTTTCACTTTCTGACTTACTCCAAGTCACGTGATTACCTCGAGACTCATCTACGGTGCTGCAAATGGCATTGCGTCCTTTTTTTCCTTGGCGAATATTCTGTCTTAGCGAGGTCCATATTCTGCAATGTGATTCCCTGAGGGCTGAGGATTAGCTGACCTGGGCAGCCTGACCCTGCCGGCAAGCCCTCCCCAGGTGTGCCTGTGTTGAGGTCAATATAAACAGCACTCCAGGCAGCAATAGCCCCTGCAGCTGTGCCTGACTCCATATTCTCTGCCCCGTCAGCAGTCTCGGGGCTGTGCTGGTGGGAGGGTGTGAGGGTCCACGGCTTTGTGGGTGGCCCGGTGTGAGTGGGGCTCTGCTGGACTTTCGGCAGGAGTTGCCAGGCTGCCACCTGTAAAGAAGAGGATGTGTCACCCATAACTTCCACTGGAATATCTCTCCGGGCTGAGGTAAGGAAGGAAAAAAAGGAGTGGGGGCCGGGACAGGAGGGGTATCTCAGGCAGGGCAATAGAAAGCTTCTAGAGGAGCGCCCGTGGCCAGTACCATCCTGGCTGACCTGCAGGCACCAAGTTGGCCTGCGTGCTGTCGCTGGTGTGGCTCCACGGCCCTTCCTCTAGGCTTTCAAGCCCTTGTACATATTCAAGTGTTTCACCTGGGAAGGGTGGGAACAGTTCAGCAGCATCTGGCCTGGGGCTGAGCTCACGTTTACTCACAGAGGCCTCTGCACGGTCTCCCAGCTTTGCAATGAGGATGCTCCTTGCGTGGGCGGGCGGGGCTGCTGGCTGTATGGGAGATGATTCCCCACCTCTGACCAATTTCAGAATTGTTTACCACTGGAGCAAGTGCCTTGGTAGTGTTTTCCTCTGTATAACTGTTAGGTTCAGTTTTTTTTTTCTTTTTTGGTTCAAGTTAGATTTTATTCCTCATTTATGTATTTATAGATATAAGCATGGAAATAATTCATTCGTATAAATACATCAGTGTGAATGGAAGAACTTTTTTTCTGTTTTATTTTTACATTTTATTTTTTAAAATTTTGAAATTTATTTTTAGTTATTTTTTCATACAGTAGGTTATTATTAGTTATCTATTTTATGCATAGACATGTATACAGGTCAATCCTAATCTCCCAACTCATCCCACCACCACCACCCCATGGCTTCCCCCACTTTGTGTCCATACGTTTGTTCTCTACCTCTGGGTCTCTATTTCTGCCCTGCAAACCAGTTCATCTCTACCATTTTTCTAGGTTCCACATATAGGCATTAATATACAATATTTGTTTTTCTCTTTCTGGCTTACTTCACTCTGTATGACAGTCTCTAGATCCATCAACTTCTCTACAAATGACCCAGTTTCATTCCTTTTTATGGCTGAGTAATATTCCATTTTGTATATGTAACACATCTTTATCCATTCGTCTATCTGTGGGCATTTAGGTTGCTTTCATTACCTGGCTATTGTAAATAGTGCTGCAATG
Source organism: Mesoplodon bidens (assembly GCF_964165515.1). Classification (NCBI taxonomy): domain Eukaryota; kingdom Metazoa; phylum Chordata; class Mammalia; order Artiodactyla; family Ziphiidae; genus Mesoplodon; species Mesoplodon bidens. The sequence goes on from NW_027672145.1 coordinate 152,617, forward strand.
AACATTGTGTTGAATGTGTCTTTGTGATTTATGGTTTTCTCTGGGTATATGCCCAGAAGTGGGATTGCTGGATCCTATGGTAATTCTCTTTTTAGTTTTTTTTTTTTTTTTTTTTTTTGCGGTATGCGGGCCTCTCACTGTTGTGGCCTCTCCCGCTGCGGAGCACAGGCTCCGGACGCGCAGGCTCAGCGGCCATGGCTCACGGGCCCAGCCGCTCCGCGGCATATGGGATCCTCCCGGACCGGGGCACGAACCCGTATCCCCTGTATCGGCAGGCGGACTCTCAACCACTGCGCCACCAGGGAGGCCCTCTTTTTAGTTTTTTAAAGGAACCTCCATACTGTTCTCCATAGTGACTGTATCAATTTACATTCCCACCAATAGCGGAAGAGGGTTCCTTTTGTCCACACCGTCCCCAGAATTTGTTGATTGTAGATTATCTGATGATGCTGATTCTAACAGGTGTGAGGTCTTACCTCCTTGTAGTTTTGATTTGCATTTCTCTAATAATTAGTGATGTTGAGCAGCTTTTCATGTGCGTCTTGGCCATCTCTGTGTCTTCTTTGAAGAAACGTCTCTTTAGATCTTCTGCCCATTTTTGTATTGGGTTGTTTGTTTTATTAATATTAAGCTGCATGAGCTGTTTATATATATTGGAGATTAAACCTTTGTCCATTGATTCGTTTGTGAACGTTTTCGCCCATTCTGAGGGTTGCCTTTCTCCATTCCCGTTTTTTTAACAAAGAAAGAAAGCAAGCAAAAGAAGCAGAACACTAATGTGCGTGAAATATGCCTCTTGAAACTGTCGTTTTGAAATATGGACGTCTTTTGAATTTTTTGGTCGATATATGACCCCAGGATTTGTTTTCAGGGCAGGTGTCATTTACAGGCCTGTAATGATTTGGAATATCCACTGACCATTAGCGCTGGCATTAAACCTGCAGTTGTGTGAAACGGCCACAAGGTGGCAGCAGTTCTCCCTTACCAAATCTGGTTACTAGGGCAGCAGAGCCTCAATGGAAGTCGTGTTCTAGATTGGAATGTAGAACGGAATGTGCCAGGAGAAAGCCCCTCAAGTTTGTCTCACTACTTCTTGTTCGTGTTCTTAATTTAATTTTTTATTTTTTATTACAGCAAATTTGAGTACAACGTTTAGCTTGTTGTAGGTGTGCAAGAGGTGGTTCTTTTACACATATACTTATGTCTGTTCTTCCTGGGATCCTTTTCCCATGTACGTTATGACAGAATGTTGAGTAGTCTTCTCTTGGTACTCCGTAGGTCTTTGGTGATTATATACGTCTACTGTGTTTGTATCTGTCTGTTAACACGAATATCGTAATGAATTCAATCCTCACACCTTTCCTTTGGTGAATCATAAGTTTGTTTAATGAATCTGTGATTGCCCTTCTCCGTGGAAATATCTGCCCTGGTATCAATTTATAGGTAACACCTATAAGTGATATGATATGATATGTGTCTTTCACTTTCTGACTTACTCCAAGTCACGTGATTACCTCGAGACTCATCTACGGTGCTGCAAATGGCATTGTGTCCTTTTTTTCCTTGGCGAATATTCTGTCTTAGCGAGGTCCATTTTCTGCAATGTGATTCCCTGAGGGCTGAGGATTAGCTGACCTGGGCAGCCTGACCCTGCCGGCAAGCCCTCCCCAGGTGTGCCTGGGTTGAGGTCAATATAAAGAGCACTCCAGGCAGCAATAGCCCCTGCAGCTGTGCCTGACTCCATATTCTCTGCCCCGTCAGCAGTCTCGGGGCTGTGCTGGTGGGAGGGTGTGAGGGTCCACGGCTTTGTGGGTGGCCCGGTGTGAGTGGGGCTCTGCTGGACTTTCGGCAGGAGTTGCCAGGCTGCCACCTGTAAAGAAGAGGATGTGTCACCCATAACTTCCACTGGAATATCTCTCCGGGCTGAGGTGAGGAAGGAAAAAAAGGTGTGGGGGCCGGGACAGGAGGGGTATCTCAGGCAGGGCAATAGAAAGCTTCCAGAAGAGCGCCCGTGGCCAGTACCATCCTGGCTGACCTGCAGGCACCAAGTTGGCCTGCGTGCTGTCGCTGTTGTGGCTCCACGGCCCTTCCTCTAGGCTTTCAAGCCCTTGTACATATTCAGGTGTTTCACCTGGGAAGGGTGGGAACAGTTCAGCAGCATCTGGCCTGGGGCTCAGCTCACGTTTACTCACAGAGGCCTCGGCACGGTCTCCCAGCTTTGCAATGAGGATGCTCCTTGCGTGGGCGGGCGGGGCGGCTGGCTGTATGGGAGATGATTCCCCACCTCTGACCAATTTCAGAATTGTTTACCACTGGAGCAAGTGCCTTGGTAGTGTTTTCCTCTGTATAACTGTTAGGTTCAGTTTTTTTTTTTTCTTTTTTGGTTCAAGTTAGATTTTATTCCTCATTTATGTATTTATAGATATAAGCATGGAAATAATTCATTCGTATAAATACATCAGTGTGAATGGAAGAACTTTTTTTCTGTTTTATTTTTACATTTTATTTTTTAAAATTTTGAAATTTAATTTTAGTTATTTTTTTATACAGTAGGTTATTATTAGTTATCTATTTTATGCATAGACATGTATACAGGTCAATCCTAATCTCCCAACTCATCCCACCACCACCACCCCATGGCTTCCCCCACTTTGTGTCCATACGTTTGTTCTCTACCTCTGTGTCTCTATTTCTGCCCTGCAAACCAGTTCATCTCTACCATTTTTCTAGGTTCCCCATATAGGCATTAATATACAATATTTGTTTTTCTCTTTCTGACTTACTTCACTCTGTATGACAGTCTCTAGATCCATCAACTTCTCTACAAATGACCCCGTTTCATTCCTTTTTATGGCTGAGTAATATTCCATTTTATATATGTACCACATCTTTATCCATTCATCTGTCTGTGGGCATTTATGTTGCTTCCATAACCTGGCTATTGTAAATAGTGCTGCAATGAACATTGTGGTGAATGTGTCTCTGTGATTTATGGTTTTCTCTGGGTATATGCCCAGAAGTGGGATTGCTGGATCCTATGGTAATTCTCTTTTTAGTTTTTTAAAGGAACCTCCATACTGTTCTCCATAGTGACTGTATCAATTTACATTCCCACCAATAGCGGAAGAGGGTTCCTTTTGTCCACACCCTCCCGAGAATTTGTTGTTTGTAGATTATCTGATGATGCCGATTCTAACAGGTGTGAGGTCTTACCTCATTGTAGTTTTGATTTGCATTTCTCTAATAATTAGTGATGTTGAGCAGCTTTTCATGTGCGTCTTGGCCATCTCTGTGTCTTCTTTGAAGAAACGTCTCTTTAGATCTTCTGCCCATTTTTGTATTGGGTTGTTTGTTTTATTAATATTAAGCTGCATGAGCTGTTTATATATATTGGAGATTAAACCTTTGTCCATTGATTCGTTTGTGAACGTTTTCGCCCATTCTGAGGGTTGCCTTTCTCCATTCCCGTTTTTTTTAACAAAGAAAGAAAGAAAGAAAAAGAAGCAGAACACTAATGTGCGTGAAATATGCCTCTTGAAACTGTCGTTTTGAAGTATGGACGTCTTTTGAATTTTTTGGTCGATATATGACCCCAGGAATTGTTTTCAGGGCAGGTGTCATTTACAGGCCTGTAATGATTTGGAATATCCACTGACCATTAGCGCTGGCATTAAACCTGCAGTTGTGTGAAACGGCCACAAGGTGGCAGCAGTTCTCCCTTACCAAATCTGGTTACTAGGGCAGCAGAGACTCAATGGAAGTCGTGTTCTAGATTGGAATGTAGAACGGAATGTGCCAGGAGAAAGACCCTCAAGTTTGTCTCACTACTTCTTGTTCGTGTTCTTAATTTAATTTTTTATTTTTTATTACAGCAAATTTGAGTACAACGTTTAGCTTGTTGTAGGTGTGCAAGAGGTGGTTCTTTTACACATACACTTATGTCTGTTCTTCCTGGGATCCTTTTCCCATGTACGTTATGACAGAATGTTGAGTAGTCTTCTCTTGGTACTCCGTAGGTCTTTGGTGATTATATACGTCTACTGTGTTTGTATCTGTCTGTTAACACGAATATCGTAATGAATTCAATCCTCACACCTTTCCTTTGGTGAACCATAAGTTTGTTTAATGAATCTGTGATTGCCCTTCTCCGTGGAAATATCTGCCCTGGTATCAATTTATAGGTAACACCTATAAGTGATATGATATGATATGTGTCTTTCACTTTCTGACTTACTCCAAGTCACGTGATTACCTCGAGACTCATCTACGGTGCTGCAAATGGCATTGTGTCCTTTTTTTCCTTGGCGAATATTCTGTCTTAGCGAGGTCCATTTTCTGCAATGTGATTCCCTGAGGGCTGAGGATTAGCTGACCTGGGCAGCCTGACCCTGCCGGCAAGCCCTCCCCAGGTGTGCCTGGGTTGAGGTCAATATAAAGAGCACTCCAGGCAGCAATAGCCCCTGCAGCTGTGCCTGACTCCATATTCTCTGCCCCGTCAGCAGTCTCGGGGCTGTGCTGGTGGGAGGGTGTGAGGGTCCACGGCTTTGTGGGTGGCCCGGTGTGAGTGGGGCTCTGCTGGACTTTCGGCAGGAGTTGCCAGGCTGCCACCTGTAAAGAAGAGGATGTGTCACCCATAACTTCCACTGGAATATCTCTCCGGGCTGAGGTGAGGAAGGAAAAAAAGGTGTGGGGGCCGGGACAGGAGGGGTATCTCAGGCAGGGCAATAGAAAGCTTCCAGAAGAGCGCCCATGGCCAGTACCATCCTGGCTGACCTGCAGGCACCAAGTTGGCCTGCGTGCTGTCGCTGGTGTGGCTCCACGGCCCTTCCTCTAGGCTTTCAAGCCCTTGTACATATTCAGGTGTTTCACCTGGGAAGGGTGGGAACAGTTCAGCAGCATCTGGCCTGGGGCTCAGCTCACGTTTACTCACAGAGGCCTTGGCACGGTCTCCCAGCTTTGCAATGAGGATGCTCCTTGCGTGGGCGGGCGGGGCTGCTGGCTGTATGGGAGATGATTCCCCACCTCTGACCAATTTCAGAATTCTTTACCACTGGAGCAAGTGCCTTGGTAGTGTTTTCCTCTGTATAACTGTTAGGTTCAGTTTTTTTTTTTTCTTTTTTGGTTCAAGTTAGATTTTATTCCTCATTTATGTATTTATAGATATAAGCATGGAAATAATTCATTCGTATAAATACATCAGTGTGAATGGAAGAACTTTTTTTCTGTTTTATTTTTACATTTTATTTTTTAAAATTTTGAAATTTAATTTTAGTTATATTTTTATACAGTAGGTTATTATTAGTTATCTATTTTATGCATAGACATGTATACAGGTCAATCCTAATCTCCCAACTCATCCCACCACCACCACCCCATGGCTTCCCCCACTTTGTGTCCATACGTTTGTTCTCTACCTCTGTGTCTCTATTTCTGCCCTGCAAACCAGTTCATCTCTACCATTTTTCTAGGTTCCACATATAGGCATTAATATACAATATTTGTTTTTCTCTTTCTGACTTACTTCACTCTGTATGACAGTCTCTAGATCCATCAACTTCTCTACAAATGACCCAGTTTCATTCCTTTTTATGGCTGAGTAATATTCCATTTTATATATGTACCACATCTTTATCCATTCGTCTGTCTGTGGGCATTTATGTTGCTTCCATAACCTGGCTATTGTAAATAGTGCTGCAATGAACATTGTGGTGAATGTGTCTCTGTGATTTATGGTTTTCTCTGGGTATATGCCCAGAAGTGGGATTGCTGGATCCTATGGTAATTCTCTTTTTAGTTTTTTAAAGGAACCTCCATACTGTTCTCCATAGTGACTGTATCAATTTACATTCCCACCAATAGCGGAAGAGGGTTCCTTTTGTCCACACCCTCCCGAGAATTTGTTGTTTGTAGATTATCTGATGATGCCGATTCTAACAGGTGTGAGGTCTTACCTCATTGTAGTTTTGATTTGCATTTCTCTAATAATTAGTGATGTTGAGCAGCTTTTCATGTGCGTCTTGGCCATCTCTGTGTCTTCTTTGAAGAAACGTCTCTTTAGATCTTCTGCCCATTTTTGTATTGGGTTGTTTGTTTTATTAATATTAAGCTGCATGAGCTGTTTATATATATTGGAGATTAAACCTTTGTCCATTGATTCGTTTGTGAACGTTTTCGCCCATTCTGAGGGTTGCCTTTCTCCATTCCCGTTTTTTTTAACAAACAAAGAAAGAAAGAAAAAGAAGCAGAACACTAATGTGCGTGAAATATGCCTCTTGAAACTGTCGTTTTGAAATATGGACGTCTTTTGAATTTTTTGGTCGATATATGACCCCAGGAATTGTTTTCAGGGCAGGTGTCATTTACAGGCCTGTAATGATTTGGAATATCCACTGACCATTAGCGCTGGCATTAAACCTGCAGTTGTGTGAAACGGCCACAAGGTGGCAGCAGTTCTCCCTTACCAAATCTGGTTACTAGGGCAGCAGAGACTCAATGGAAGTCGTGTTCTAGATTGGAATGTAGAACGGAATGTGCCAGGAGAAAGCCCCTCAAGTTTGTCTCACTACTTCTTGTTCGTGTTCTTAATTTAATTTTTTAGTTTTTATTACAGCAAATTTGAGTACAACGTTTAGCTTGTTGTAGGTGTGCAAGAGGTGGTTCTTTTACACATATACTTATGTCTGTTCTTCCTGGGATCCTTTTCCCATGTACGTTATGACAGAATGTTGAGTAGTCTTCTCTTGGTACTCCGTAGGTCTTTGGTGATTATATACGTCTACTGTGTTTGTATCTGTCTGTTAACACGAATATCGTAATGAATTCAATCCTCACACCTTTCCTTTGGTGAACCATAAGTTTGTTTAATGAATCTGTGATTGCCCTTCTCCGTGGAAATATCTGCCCTGGTATCAATTTATAGGTAACACCTATAAGTGATATGATATGATATGTGTCTTTCACTTTCTGACTTACTCCAAGTCACGTGATTACCTCGAGACTCATCTACGGTGCTGCAAATGGCATTGTGTCCTTTTTTTCCTTGGCGAATATTCTGTCTTAGCGAGGTCCATTTTCTGCAATGTGATTCCCTGAGGGCTGAGGATTAGCTGACCTGGGCAGCCTGACCCTGCCGGCAAGCCCTCCCCAGGTGTGCCTGGGTTGAGGTCAATATAAAGAGCACTCCAGGCAGCAATAGCCCCTGCAGCTGTGCCTGACTCCATATTCTCTGCCCCGTCAGCAGTCTCGGGGCTGTGCTGGTGGGAGGGTGTGAGGGTCCACGGCTTTGTGGGTGGCCCGGTGTGAGTGGGGCTCTGCTGGACTTTCGGCAGGAGTTGCCAGGCTGCCACCTGTAAAGAAGAGGATGTGTCACCCATAACTTCCACTGGAATATCTCTCCGGGCTGAGGTGAGGAAGGAAAAAAAGGTGTGGGGGCCGGGACAGGAGGGGTATCTCAGGCAGGGCAATAGAAAGCTTCCAGAAGAGCGCCCGTGGCCAGTACCATCCTGGCTGACCTGCAGGCACCAAGTTGGCCTGCGTGCTGTCGCTGGTGTGGCTCCACGGCCCTTCCTCTAGGCTTTCAAGCCCTTGTACATATTCAGGTGTTTCACCTGGGAAGGGTGGGAACAGTTCAGCAGCATCTGGCCTGGGGCTCAGCTCACGTTTACTCACAGAGGCCTCGGCACGGTCTCCCAGCTTTGCAATGAGGATGCTCCTTGCGTGGGCGGGCGGGGCTGCTGGCTGTATGGGAGATGATTCCCCACCTCTGACCAATTTCAGAATTCTTTACCACTGGAGCAAGTGCCTTGGTAGTGTTTTCCTCTGTATAACTGTTAGGTTCAGTTTTTTTTTTTTCTTTTTTGGTTCAAGTTAGATTTTATTCCTCATTTATGTATTTATAGATATAAGCATGGAAATAATTCATTCGTATAAATACATCAGTGTGAATGGAAGAACTTTTTTTCTGTTTTATTTTTACATTTTATTTTTTAAAATTTTGAAATTTAATTTTAGTTATTTTTTATACATTAGGTTATTATTAGTTATCTATTTTATGCATAGACATGTATACAGGTCAATCCTAATCTCCCAACTCATCCCACCACCACCACCCCATGGCTTCCCCCACTTTGTGTCCATACGTTTGTTCTCTACCTCTGTGTCTCTATTTCTGCCCTGCAAACCAGTTCATCTCTACCATTTTTCTAGGTTCCCCATATAGGCATTAATATACAATATTTGTTTTTCTCTTTCTGACTTACTTCACTCTGTATGACAGTCTCTAGATCCATCAACTTCTCTACAAATGACCCAGTTTCATTCCTTTTTATGGCTGAGTAATATTCCATTTTATATATGTACCACATCTTTATCCATTCGTCTGTCTGTGGGCATTTATGTTGCTTCCATAACCTGGCTATTGTAAATAGTGCTGCAATGAACATTGTGGTGAATGTGTCTCTGTGATTTATGGTTTTCTCTGGGTATATGCCCAGAAGTGGGATTGCTGGATCCTATGGTAATTCTCTTTTTAGTTTTTTAAAGGAACCTCCATACTGTTCTCCATAGTGACTGTATCAATTTACATTCCCACCAATAGCGGAAGAGGGTTCCTTTTGTCCACACCCTCCCGAGAATTTGTTGTTTGTAGATTATCTGATGATGCCGATTCTAACAGGTGTGAGGTCTTACCTCATTGTAGTTTTGATTTGCATTTCTCTAATAATTAGTGATGTTGAGCAGCTTTTCATGTGCGTCTTGGCCATCTCTGTGTCTTCTTTGAAGAAACGTCTCTTTAGATCTTCTGCCCATTTTTGTATTGGGTTGTTTGTTTTATTAATATTAAGCTGCATGAGCTGTTTATATATATTGGAGATTAAACCTTTGTCCATTGATTCGTTTGTGAACGTTTTCGCCCATTCTGAGGGTTGCCTTTCTCCATTCCCGTTTTTTTTAACAAAGAAAGAAAGAAAGAAAAAGAAGCAGAACACTAATGTGCGTGAAATATGCCTCTTGAAACTGTCGTTTTGAAATATGGACGTCTTTTGAATTTTTTGGTCGATATATGACCCCAGGAATTGTTTTCAGGGCAGGTGTCATTTACAGGCCTGTAATGATTTGGAATATCCACTGACCATTAGCGCTGGCATTAAACCTGCAGTTGTGTGAAACGGCCACAAGGTGGCAGCAGTTCTCCCTTACCAAATCTGGTTACTAGGGCAGCAGAGACTCAATGGAAGTCGTGTTCTAGATTGGAATGTAGAACGGAATGTGCCAGGAGAAAGACCCTCAAGTTTGTCTCACTACTTCTTGTTCGTGTTCTTAATTTAATTTTTTATTTTTTATTACAGCAAATTTGAGTACAACGTTTAGCTTGTTGTAGGTGTGCAAGAGGTGGTTCTTTTACACATACACTTATGTCTGTTCTTCCTGGGATCCTTTTCCCATGTACGTTATGACAGAATGTTGAGTAGTCTTCTCTTGGTACTCCGTAGGTCTTTGGTGATTATATACGTCTACTGTGTTTGTATCTGTCTGTTAACACGAATATCGTAATGAATTCAATCCTCACACCTTTCCTTTGGTGAACCATAAGTTTGTTTAATGAATCTGTGATTGCCCTTCTCCGTGGAAATATCTGCCCTGGTATCAATTTATAGGTAACACCTATAAGTGATATGATATGATATGTGTCTTTCACTTTCTGACTTACTCCAAGTCACGTGATTACCTCGAGACTCATCTACGGTGCTGCAAATGGCATTGTGTCCTTTTTTTCCTTGGCGAATATTCTGTCTTAGCGAGGTCCATTTTCTGCAATGTGATTCCCTGAGGGCTGAGGATTAGCTGACCTGGGCAGCCTGACCCTGCCGGCAAGCCCTCCCCAGGTGTGCCTGGGTTGAGGTCAATATAAAGAGCACTCCAGGCAGCAATAGCCCCTGCAGCTGTGCCTGACTCCATATTCTCTGCCCCGTCAGCAGTCTCGGGGCTGTGCTGGTGGGAGGGTGTGAGGGTCCACGGCTTTGTGGGTGGCCCGGTGTGAGTGGGGCTCTGCTGGACTTTCGGCAGGAGTTGCCAGGCTGCCACCTGTAAAGAAGAGGATGTGTCACCCATAACTTCCACTGGAATATCTCTCCGGGCTGAGGTGAGGAAGGAAAAAAAGGTGTGGGGGCCGGGACAGGAGGGGTATCTCAGGCAGGGCAATAGAAAGCTTCCAGAAGAGCGCCCGTGGCCAGTACCATCCTGGCTGACCTGCAGGCACCAAGTTGGCCTGCGTGCTGTCGCTGGTGTGGCTCCACGGCCCTTCCTCTAGGCTTTCAAGCCCTTGTACATATTCAGGTGTTTCACCTGGGAAGGGTGGGAACAGTTCAGCAGCATCTGGCCTGGGGCTCAGCTCACGTTTACTCACAGAGGCCTCGGCACGGTCTCCCAGCTTTGCAATGAGGATGCTCCTTGCGTGGGCGGGCGGGGCTGCTGGCTGTATGGGAGATGATTCCCCACCTCTGACCAATTTCAGAATTCTTTACCACTGGAGCAAGTGCCTTGGTAGTGTTTTCCTCTGTATAACTGTTAGGTTCAGTTTTTTTTTTTTCTTTTTTGGTTCAAGTTAGATTTTATTCCTCATTTATGTATTTATAGATATAAGCATGGAAATAATTCATTCGTATAAATACATCAGTGTGAATGGAAGAACTTTTTTTCTGTTTTATTTTTACATTTTATTTTTTAAAATTTTGAAATTTAATTTTAGTTATTTTTTATACATTAGGTTATTATTAGTTATGTATTTTATGCATAGACATGTATACAGGTCAATCCTAATCTCCCAACTCATCCCACCACCACCACCCCATGGCTTCCCCCACTTTGTGTCCATACGTTTGTTCTCTACCTCTGTGTCTCTATTTCTGCCCTGCAAACCAGTTCATCTCTACCATTTTTCTAGGTTCCCCATATAGGCATTAATATACAATATTTGTTTTTCTCTTTCTGACTTACTTCACTCTGTATGACAGTCTCTAGATCCATCAACTTCTCTACAAATGACCCAGTTTCATTCCTTTTTATGGCTGAGTAATATTCCATTTTATATATGTACCACATCTTTATCCATTCGTCTGTCTGTGGGCATTTATGTTGCTTCCATAACCTGGCTATTGTAAATAGTGCTGCAATGAACATTGTGGTGAATGTGTCTCTGTGATTTATGGTTTTCTCTGGGTATATGCCCAGAAGTGGGATTGCTGGATCCTATGGTAATTCTCTTTTTAGTTTTTTAAAGGAACCTCCATACTGTTCTCCATAGTGACTGTATCAATTTACATTCCCACCAATAGCGGAAGAGGGTTCCTTTTGTCCACACCCTCCCGAGAATTTGTTGTTTGTAGATTATCTGATGATGCCGATTCTAACAGGTGTGAGGTCTTACCTCATTGTAGTTTTGATTTGCATTTCTCTAATAATTAGTGATGTTGAGCAGCTTTTCATGTGCGTCTTGGCCATCTCTGTGTCTTCTTTGAAGAAACGTCTCTTTAGATCTTCTGCCCATTTTTGTATTGGGTTGTTTGTTTTATTAATATTAAGCTGCATGAGCTGTTTATATATATTGGAGATTAAACCTTTGTCCATTGATTCGTTTGTGAACGTTTTCGCCCATTCTGAGGGTTGCCTTTCTCCATTCCCGTTTTTTTTAACAAAGAAAGAAAGAAAGAAAAAGAAGCAGAACACTAATGTGCGTGAAATATGCCTCTTGAAACTGTCGTTTTGAAGTATGGACGTCTTTTGAATTTTTTGGTCGATATATGACCCCAGGAATTGTTTTCAGGGCAGGTGTCATTTACAGGCCTGTAATGATTTGGAATATCCACTGACCATTAGCGCTGGCATTAAACCTGCAGTTGTGTGAAACGGCCACAAGGTGGCAGCAGTTCTCCCTTACCAAATCTGGTTACTAGGGCAGCAGAGACTCAATGGAAGTCGTGTTCTAGATTGGAATGTAGAACGGAATGTGCCAGGAGAAAGACCCTCAAGTTTGTCTCACTACTTCTTGTTCGTGTTCTTAATTTAATTTTTTATTTTTTATTACAGCAAATTTGAGTACAACGTTTAGCTTGTTGTAGGTGTGCAAGAGGTGGTTCTTTTACACATACACTTATGTCTGTTCTTCCTGGGATCCTTTTCCCATGTACGTTATGACAGAATGTTGAGTAGTCTTCTCTTGGTACTCCGTAGGTCTTTGGTGATTATATACGTCTACTGTGTTTGTATCTGTCTGTTAACACGAATATCGTAATGAATTCAATCCTCACACCTTTCCTTTGGTGAACCATAAGTTTGTTTAATGAATCTGTGATTGCCCTTCTCCGTGGAAATATCTGCCCTGGTATCAATTTATAGGTAACACCTATAAGTGATATGATATGATATGTGTCTTTCACTTTCTGACTTACTCCAAGTCACGTGATTACCTCGAGACTCATCTACGGTGCTGCAAATGGCATTGTGTCCTTTTTTTCCTTGGCGAATATTCTGTCTTAGCGAGGTCCATTTTCTGCAATGTGATTCCCTGAGGGCTGAGGATTAGCTGACCTGGGCAGCCTGACCCTGCCGGCAAGCCCTCCCCAGGTGTGCCTGGGTTGAGGTCAATATAAAGAGCACTCCAGGCAGCAATAGCCCCTGCAGCTGTGCCTGACTCCATATTCTCTGCCCCGTCAGCAGTCTCGGGGCTGTGCTGGTGGGAGGGTGTGAGGGTCCACGGCTTTGTGGGTGGCCCGGTGTGAGTGGGGCTCTGCTGGACTTTCGGCAGGAGTTGCCAGGCTGCCACCTGTAAAGAAGAGGATGTGTCACCCATAACTTCCACTGGAATATCTCTCCGGGCTGAGGTGAGGAAGGAAAAAAAGGTGTGGGGGCCGGGACAGGAGGGGTATCTCAGGCAGGGCAATAGAAAGCTTCCAGAAGAGCGCCCATGGCCAGTACCATCCTGGCTGACCTGCAGGCACCAAGTTGGCCTGCGTGCTGTCGCTGGTGTGGCTCCACGGCCCTTCCTCTAGGCTTTCAAGCCCTTGTACATATTCAGGTGTTTCACCTGGGAAGGGTGGGAACAGTTCAGCAGCATCTGGCCTGGGGCTCAGCTCACGTTTACTCACAGAGGCCTTGGCACGGTCTCCCAGCTTTGCAATGAGGATGCTCCTTGCGTGGGCGGGCGGGGCTGCTGGCTGTATGGGAGATGATTCCCCACCTCTGACCAATTTCAGAATTCTTTACCACTGGAGCAAGTGCCTTGGTAGTGTTTTCCTCTGTATAACTGTTAGGTTCAGTTTTTTTTTTTTCTTTTTTGGTTCAAGTTAGATTTTATTCCTCATTTATGTATTTATAGATATAAGCATGGAAATAATTCATTCGTATAAATACATCAGTGTGAATGGAAGAACTTTTTTTCTGTTTTATTTTTACATTTTATTTTTTAAAATTTTGAAATTTAATTTTAGTTATTTTTTTATACAGTAGGTTATTATTAGTTATCTATTTTATGCATAGACATGTATACAGGTCAATCCTAATCTCCCAACTCATCCCACCACCACCACCCCATGGCTTCCCCCACTTTGTGTCCATACGTTTGTTCTCTACCTCTGTGTCTCTATTTCTGCCCTGCAAACCAGTTCATCTCTACCATTTTTCTAGGTTCCACATATAGGCATTAATATACAATATTTGTTTTTCTCTTTCTGACTTACTTCACTCTGTATGACAGTCTCTAGATCCATCAACTTCTCTACAAATGACCCAGTTTCATTCCTTTTTATGGCTGAGTAATATTCCATTTTATATATGTACCACATCTTTATCCATTCGTCTGTCTGTGGGCATTTATGTTGCTTCCATAACCTGGCTATTGTAAATAGTGCTGCAATGAACATTGTGGTGAATGTGTCTCTGTGATTTATGGTTTTCTCTGGGTATATGCCCAGAAGTGGGATTGCTGGATCCTATGGTAATTCTCTTTTTAGTTTTTTAAAGGAACCTCCATACTGTTCTCCATAGTGACTGTATCAATTTACATTCCCACCAATAGCGGAAGAGGGTTCCTTTTGTCCACACCCTCCCGAGAATTTGTTGTTTGTAGATTATCTGATGATGCCGATTCTAACAGGTGTGAGGTCTTACCTCATTGTAGTTTTGATTTGCATTTCTCTAATAATTAGTGATGTTGAGCAGCTTTTCATGTGCGTCTTGGCCATCTCTGTGTCTTCTTTGAAGAAACGTCTCTTTAGATCTTCTGCCCATTTTTGTATTGGGTTGTTTGTTTTATTAATATTAAGCTGCATGAGCTGTTTATATATATTGGAGATTAAACCTTTGTCCATTGATTCGTTTGTGAACGTTTTCGCCCATTCTGAGGGTTGCCTTTCTCCATTCCCGTTTTTTTTAACAAACAAAGAAAGAAAGAAAAAGAAGCAGAACACTAATGTGCGTGAAATATGCCTCTTGAAACTGTCGTTTTGAAATATGGACGTCTTTTGAATTTTTTGGTCGATATATGACCCCAGGAATTGTTTTCAGGGCAGGTGTCATTTACAGGCCTGTAATGATTTGGAATATCCACTGACCATTAGCGCTGGCATTAAACCTGCAGTTGTGTGAAACGGCCACAAGGTGGCAGCAGTTCTCCCTTACCAAATCTGGTTACTAGGGCAGCAGAGACTCAATGGAAGTCGTGTTCTAGATTGGAATGTAGAACGGAATGTGCCAGGAGAAAGCCCCTCAAGTTTGTCTCACTACTTCTTGTTCGTGTTCTTAATTTAATTTTTTAGTTTTTATTACAGCAAATTTGAGTACAACGTTTAGCTTGTTGTAGGTGTGCAAGAGGTGGTTCTTTTACACATATACTTATGTCTGTTCTTCCTGGGATCCTTTTCCCATGTACGTTATGACAGAATGTTGAGTAGTCTTCTCTTGGTACTCCGTAGGTCTTTGGTGATTATATACGTCTACTGTGTTTGTATCTGTCTGTTAACACGAATATCGTAATGAATTCAATCCTCACACCTTTCCTTTGGTGAACCATAAGTTTGTTTAATGAATCTGTGATTGCCCTTCTCCGTGGAAATATCTGCCCTGGTATCAATTTATAGGTAACACCTATAAGTGATATGATATGATATGTGTCTTTCACTTTCTGACTTACTCCAAGTCACGTGATTACCTCGAGACTCATCTACGGTGCTGCAAATGGCATTGTGTCCTTTTTTTCCTTGGCGAATATTCTGTCTTAGCGAGGTCCATTTTCTGCAATGTGATTCCCTGAGGGCTGAGGATTAGCTGACCTGGGCAGCCTGACCCTGCCGGCAAGCCCTCCCCAGGTGTGCCTGGGTTGAGGTCAATATAAAGAGCACTCCAGGCAGCAATAGCCCCTGCAGCTGTGCCTGACTCCATATTCTCTGCCCCGTCAGCAGTCTCGGGGCTGTGCTGGTGGGAGGGTGTGAGGGTCCACGGCTTTGTGGGTGGCCCGGTGTGAGTGGGGCTCTGCTGGACTTTCGGCAGGAGTTGCCAGGCTGCCACCTGTAAAGAAGAGGATGTGTCACCCATAACTTCCACTGGAATATCTCTCCGGGCTGAGGTGAGGAAGGAAAAAAAGGTGTGGGGGCCGGGACAGGAGGGGTATCTCAGGCAGGGCAATAGAAAGCTTCCAGAAGAGCGCCCGTGGCCAGTACCATCCTGGCTGACCTGCAGGCACCAAGTTGGCCTGCGTGCTGTCGCTGGTGTGGCTCCACGGCCCTTCCTCTAGGCTTTCAAGCCCTTGTACATATTCAGGTGTTTCACCTGGGAAGGGTGGGAACAGTTCAGCAGCATCTGGCCTGGGGCTCAGCTCACGTTTACTCACAGAGGCCTCGGCACGGTCTCCCAGCTTTGCAATGAGGATGCTCCTTGCGTGGGCGGGCGGGGCTGCTGGCTGTATGGGAGATGATTCCCCACCTCTGACCAATTTCAGAATTCTTTACCACTGGAGCAAGTGCCTTGGTAGTGTTTTCCTCTGTATAACTGTTAGGTTCAGTTTTTTTTTTTTCTTTTTTGGTTCAAGTTAGATTTTATTCCTCATTTATGTATTTATAGATATAAGCATGGAAATAATTCATTCGTATAAATACATCAGTGTGAATGGAAGAACTTTTTTTCTGTTTTATTTTTACATTTTATTTTTTAAAATTTTGAAATTTAATTTTAGTTATTTTTTATACATTAGGTTATTATTAGTTATCTATTTTATGCATAGACATGTATACAGGTCAATCCTAATCTCCCAACTCATCCCACCACCACCACCCCATGGCTTCCCCCACTTTGTGTCCATACGTTTGTTCTCTACCTCTGTGTCTCTATTTCTGCCCTGCAAACCAGTTCATCTCTACCATTTTTCTAGGTTCCCCATATAGGCATTAATATACAATATTTGTTTTTCTCTTTCTGACTTACTTCACTCTGTATGACAGTCTCTAGATCCATCAACTTCTCTACAAATGACCCAGTTTCATTCCTTTTTATGGCTGAGTAATATTCCATTTTATATATGTACCACATCTTTATCCATTCGTCTGTCTGTGGGCATTTATGTTGCTTCCATAACCTGGCTATTGTAAATAGTGCTGCAATGAACATTGTGGTGAATGTGTCTCTGTGATTTATGGTTTTCTCTGGGTATATGCCCAGAAGTGGGATTGCTGGATCCTATGGTAATTCTCTTTTTAGTTTTTTAAAGGAACCTCCATACTGTTCTCCATAGTGACTGTATCAATTTACATTCCCACCAATAGCGGAAGAGGGTTCCTTTTGTCCACACCCTCCCGAGAATTTGTTGTTTGTAGATTATCTGATGATGCCGATTCTAACAGGTGTGAGGTCTTACCTCATTGTAGTTTTGATTTGCATTTCTCTAATAATTAGTGATGTTGAGCAGCTTTTCATGTGCGTCTTGGCCATCTCTGTGTCTTCTTTGAAGAAACGTCTCTTTAGATCTTCTGCCCATTTTTGTATTGGGTTGTTTGTTTTATTAATATTAAGCTGCATGAGCTGTTTATATATATTGGAGATTAAACCTTTGTCCATTGATTCGTTTGTGAACGTTTTCGCCCATTCTGAGGGTTGCCTTTCTCCATTCCCGTTTTTTTTAACAAAGAAAGAAAGAAAGAAAAAGAAGCAGAACACTAATGTGCGTGAAATATGCCTCTTGAAACTGTCGTTTTGAAATATGGACGTCTTTTGAATTTTTTGGTCGATATATGACCCCAGGAATTGTTTTCAGGGCAGGTGTCATTTACAGGCCTGTAATGATTTGGAATATCCACTGACCATTAGCGCTGGCATTAAACCTGCAGTTGTGTGAAACGGCCACAAGGTGGCAGCAGTTCTCCCTTACCAAATCTGGTTACTAGGGCAGCAGAGACTCAATGGAAGTCGTGTTCTAGATTGGAATGTAGAACGGAATGTGCCAGGAGAAAGACCCTCAAGTTTGTCTCACTACTTCTTGTTCGTGTTCTTAATTTAATTTTTTATTTTTTATTACAGCAAATTTGAGTACAACGTTTAGCTTGTTGTAGGTGTGCAAGAGGTGGTTCTTTTACACATACACTTATGTCTGTTCTTCCTGGGATCCTTTTCCCATGTACGTTATGACAGAATGTTGAGTAGTCTTCTCTTGGTACTCCGTAGGTCTTTGGTGATTATATACGTCTACTGTGTTTGTATCTGTCTGTTAACACGAATATCGTAATGAATTCAATCCTCACACCTTTCCTTTGGTGAACCATAAGTTTGTTTAATGAATCTGTGATTGCCCTTCTCCGTGGAAATATCTGCCCTGGTATCAATTTATAGGTAACACCTATAAGTGATATGATATGATATGTGTCTTTCACTTTCTGACTTACTCCAAGTCACGTGATTACCTCGAGACTCATCTACGGTGCTGCAAATGGCATTGTGTCCTTTTTTTCCTTGGCGAATATTCTGTCTTAGCGAGGTCCATTTTCTGCAATGTGATTCCCTGAGGGCTGAGGATTAGCTGACCTGGGCAGCCTGACCCTGCCGGCAAGCCCTCCCCAGGTGTGCCTGGGTTGAGGTCAATATAAAGAGCACTCCAGGCAGCAATAGCCCCTGCAGCTGTGCCTGACTCCATATTCTCTGCCCCGTCAGCAGTCTCGGGGCTGTGCTGGTGGGAGGGTGTGAGGGTCCACGGCTTTGTGGGTGGCCCGGTGTGAGTGGGGCTCTGCTGGACTTTCGGCAGGAGTTGCCAGGCTGCCACCTGTAAAGAAGAGGATGTGTCACCCATAACTTCCACTGGAATATCTCTCCGGGCTGAGGTGAGGAAGGAAAAAAAGGTGTGGGGGCCGGGACAGGAGGGGTATCTCAGGCAGGGCAATAGAAAGCTTCCAGAAGAGCGCCCGTGGCCAGTACCATCCTGGCTGACCTGCAGGCACCAAGTTGGCCTGCGTGCTGTCGCTGGTGTGGCTCCACGGCCCTTCCTCTAGGCTTTCAAGCCCTTGTACATATTCAGGTGTTTCACCTGGGAAGGGTGGGAACAGTTCAGCAGCATCTGGCCTGGGGCTCAGCTCACGTTTACTCACAGAGGCCTCGGCACGGTCTCCCAGCTTTGCAATGAGGATGCTCCTTGCGTGGGCGGGCGGGGCTGCTGGCTGTATGGGAGATGATTCCCCACCTCTGACCAATTTCAGAATTCTTTACCACTGGAGCAAGTGCCTTGGTAGTGTTTTCCTCTGTATAACTGTTAGGTTCAGTTTTTTTTTTTTCTTTTTTGGTTCAAGTTAGATTTTATTCCTCATTTATGTATTTATAGATATAAGCATGGAAATAATTCATTCGTATAAATACATCAGTGTGAATGGAAGAACTTTTTTTCTGTTTTATTTTTACATTTTATTTTTTAAAATTTTGAAATTTAATTTTAGTTATTTTTTATACATTAGGTTATTATTAGTTATCTATTTTATGCATAGACATGTATACAGGTCAATCCTAATCTCCCAACTCATCCCACCACCACCACCCCATGGCTTCCCCCACTTTGTGTCCATACGTTTGTTCTCTACCTCTGTGTCTCTATTTCTGCCCTGCAAACCAGTTCATCTCTACCATTTTTCTAGGTTCCCCATATAGGCATTAATATACAATATTTGTTTTTCTCTTTCTGACTTACTTCACTCTGTATGACAGTCTCTAGATCCATCAACTTCTCTACAAATGACCCAGTTTCATTCCTTTTTATGGCTGAGTAATATTCCATTTTATATATGTACCACATCTTTATCCATTCGTCTGTCTGTGGGCATTTATGTTGCTTCCATAACCTGGCTATTGTAAATAGTGCTGCAATGAACATTGTGGTGAATGTGTCTCTGTGATTTATGGTTTTCTCTGGGTATATGCCCAGAAGTGGGATTGCTGGATCCTATGGTAATTCTCTTTTTAGTTTTTTAAAGGAACCTCCATACTGTTCTCCATAGTGACTGTATCAATTTACATTCCCACCAATAGCGGAAGAGGGTTCCTTTTGTCCACACCCTCCCGAGAATTTGTTGTTTGTAGATTATCTGATGATGCCGATTCTAACAGGTGTGAGGTCTTACCTCATTGTAGTTTTGATTTGCATTTCTCTAATAATTAGTGATGTTGAGCAGCTTTTCATGTGCGTCTTGGCCATCTCTGTGTCTTCTTTGAAGAAACGTCTCTTTAGATCTTCTGCCCATTTTTGTATTGGGTTGTTTGTTTTATTAATATTAAGCTGCATGAGCTGTTTATATATATTGGAGATTAAACCTTTGTCCATTGATTCGTTTGTGAACGTTTTCGCCCATTCTGAGGGTTGCCTTTCTCCATTCCCGTTTTTTTTAACAAAGAAAGAAAGAAAGAAAAAGAAGCAGAACACTAATGTGCGTGAAATATGCCTCTTGAAACTGTCGTTTTGAAATATGGACGTCTTTTGAATTTTTTGGTCGATATATGACCCCAGGAATTGTTTTCAGGGCAGGTGTCATTTACAGGCCTGTAATGATTTGGAATATCCACTGACCATTAGCGCTGGCATTAAACCTGCAGTTGTGTGAAACGGCCACAAGGTGGCAGCAGTTCTCCCTTACCAAATCTGGTTACTAGGGCAGCAGAGACTCAATGGAAGTCGTGTTCTAGATTGGAATGTAGAACGGAATGTGCCAGGAGAAAGCCCCTCAAGTTTGTCTCACTACTTCTTGTTCGTGTTCTTAATTTAATTTTTTATTTTTTATTACAGCAAATTTGAGTACAACGTTTAGCTTGTTGTAGGTGTGCAAGAGGTGGTTCTTTTACACATACACTTATGTCTGTTCTTCCTGGGATCCTTTTCCCATGTACGTTATGACAGAATGTTGAGTAGTCTTCTCTTGGTACTCCGTAGGTCTTTGGTGATTATATACGTCTACTGTGTTTGTATCTGTCTGTTAACACGAATATCGTAATGAATTCAATCCTCACACCTTTCCTTTGGTGAACCATAAGTTTGTTTAATGAATCTGTGATTGCCCTTCTCCGTGGAAATATCTGCCCTGGTATCAATTTATAGGTAACACCTATAAGTGATATGATATGATATGTGTCTTTCACTTTCTGACTTACTCCAAGTCACGTGATTACCTCGAGACTCATCTACGGTGCTGCAAATGGCATTGTGTCCTTTTTTTCCTTGGCGAATATTCTGTCTTAGCGAGGTCCATTTTCTGCAATGTGATTCCCTGAGGGCTGAGGATTAGCTGACCTGGGCAGCCTGACCCTGCCGGCAAGCCCTCCCCAGGTGTGCCTGGGTTGAGGTCAATATAAAGAGCACTCCAGGCAGCAATAGCCCCTGCAGCTGTGCCTGACTCCATATTCTCTGCCCCGTCAGCAGTCTCGGGGCTGTGCTGGTGGGAGGGTGTGAGGGTCCACGGCTTTGTGGGTGGCCCGGTGTGAGTGGGGCTCTGCTGGACTTTCGGCAGGAGTTGCCAGGCTGCCACCTGTAAAGAAGAGGATGTGTCACCCATAACTTCCACTGGAATATCTCTCCGGGCTGAGGTGAGGAAGGAAAAAAAGGTGTGGGGGCCGGGACAGGAGGGGTATCTCAGGCAGGGCAATAGAAAGCTTCCAGAAGAGCGCCCATGGCCAGTACCATCCTGGCTGACCTGCAGGCACCAAGTTGGCCTGCGTGCTGTCGCTGGTGTGGCTCCACGGCCCTTCCTCTAGGCTTTCAAGCCCTTGTACATATTCAGGTGTTTCACCTGGGAAGGGTGGGAACAGTTCAGCAGCATCTGGCCTGGGGCTCAGCTCACGTTTACTCACAGAGGCCTCGGCACGGTCTCCCAGCTTTGCAATGAGGATGCTCCTTGCGTGGGCGGGCGGGGCTGCTGGCTGTATGGGAGATGATTCCCCACCTCTGACCAATTTCAGAATTCTTTACCACTGGAGCAAGTGCCTTGGTAGTGTTTTCCTCTGTATAACTGTTAGGTTCAGTTTTTTTTTTTTCTTTTTTGGTTCAAGTTAGATTTTATTCCTCATTTATGTATTTATAGATATAAGCATGGAAATAATTCATTCGTATAAATACATCAGTGTGAATGGAAGAACTTTTTTTCTGTTTTATTTTTACATTTTATTTTTTAAAATTTTGAAATTTAATTTTAGTTATTTTTTTATACAGTAGGTTATTATTAGTTATCTATTTTATGCATAGACATGTATACAGGTCAATCCTAATCTCCCAACTCATCCCACCACCACCACCCCATGGCTTCCCCCACTTTGTGTCCATACGTTTGTTCTCTACCTCTGTGTCTCTATTTCTGCCCTGCAAACCAGTTCATCTCTACCATTTTTCTAGGTTCCACATATAGGCATTAATATACAATATTTGTTTTTCTCTTTCTGACTTACTTCACTCTGTATGACAGTCTCTAGATCCATCAACTTCTCTACAAATGACCCAGTTTCATTCCTTTTTATGGCTGAGTAATATTCCATTTTATATATGTACCACATCTTTATCCATTCGTCTGTCTGTGGGCATTTATGTTGCTTCCATAACCTGGCTATTGTAAATAGTGCTGCAATGAACATTGTGGTGAATGTGTCTCTGTGATTTATGGTTTTCTCTGGGTATATGCCCAGAAGTGGGATTGCTGGATCCTATGGTAATTCTCTTTTTAGTTTTTTAAAGGAACCTCCATACTGTACTCCATAGTGACTGTATCAATTTACATTCCCACCAATAGCGGAAGAGGGTTCCTTTTGTCCACACCCTCCCCAGAATTTGTTGTTTGTAGATTATCTGATGATGCCGATTCTAACAGGTGTGAGGTCTTACCTCATTGTAGTTTTGATTTGCATTTCTCTAATAATTAGTGATGTTGAGCAGCTTTTCATGTGCGTCTTGGCCATCTCTGTGTCTTCTTTGAAGAAACGTCTCTTTAGATCTTCTGCCCATTTTTGTATTGGGTTGTTTGTTTTATTAATATTAAGCTGCATGAGCTGTTTATATATATTGGAGATTAAACCTTTGTCCATTGATTCGTTTGTGAACGTTTTCGCCCATTCTGAGGGTTGCCTTTCTCCATTCCCGTTTTTTTTAACAAAGAAAGAAAGAAAGCAAAAGAAGCAGAACACTAATGTGCGTGAAATATGCCTCTTGAAACTGTCGTTTTGAAATATGGACGTCTTTTGAATTTTTTGGTCGATATATGACCCCAGGAATTGTTTTCAGGGCAGGTGTCATTTACAGGCCTGTAATGATTTGGAATATCCACTGACCATTAGCGCTGGCATTAAACCTGCAGTTGTGTGAAACGGCCACAAGGTGGCAGCAGTTCTCCCTTACCAAATCTGGTTACTAGGGCAGCAGAGACTCAATGGAAGTCGTGTTCTAGATTGGAATGTAGAACGGAATGTGCCAGGAGAAAGCCCCTCAAGTTTGTCTCACTACTTCTTGTTCGTGTTCTTAATTTAATTTTTTAGTTTTTATTACAGCAAATTTGAGTACAACGTTTAGCTTGTTGTAGGTGTGCAAGAGGTGGTTCTTTTACACATATACTTATGTCTGTTCTTCCTGGGATCCTTTTCCCATGTACGTTATGACAGAATGTTGAGTAGTCTTCTCTTGGTACTCCGTAGGTCTTTGGTGATTATATACGTCTACTGTGTTTGTATCTGTCTGTTAACACGAATATCGTAATGAATTCAATCCTCACACCTTTCCTTTGGTGAACCATAAGTTTGTTTAATGAATCTGTGATTGCCCTTCTCCGTGGAAATATCTGCCCTGGTATCAATTTATAGGTAACACCTATAAGTGATATGATATGATATGTGTCTTTCACTTTCTGACTTACTCCAAGTCACGTGATTACCTCGAGACTCATCTACGGTGCTGCAAATGGCATTGTGTCCTTTTTTTCCTTGGCGAATATTCTGTCTTAGCGAGGTCCATATTCTGCAATGTGATTCCCTGAGGGCTGAGGATTAGCTGACCTGGGCAGCCTGACCCTGCCGGCAAGCCCTCCCCAGGTGTGCCTGGGTTGAGGTCAATATAAAGAGCACTCCAGGCAGCAATAGCCCCTGCAGCTGTGCCTGACTCCATATTCTCTGCCCCGTCAGCAGTCTCGGGGCTGTGCTGGTGGGAGGGTGTGAGGGTCCACGGCTTTGTGGGTGGCCCAGTGTGAGTGGGGCTCTGCTGGACTTTCGGCAGGAGTTGCCAGGCTGCCACCTGTAAAGAAGAGCATGTGTCACCCATAACTTCCACTGGAACATCTCTCCGGGCTGAGGTGAGGAAGGAAAAAAAGGAGTGGGTGCCGGGACAGGAGGGGTATCTCAGGCAGGGCAATAGAAAGCTTCCAGAGGAGCGCCCGTGGCCAGTACCATCCTAGCTGACCTGCAGGCACCAAGTTGGCCTGCGTGCTGTCGCTGGTGTGGCTCCACGGCCCTTCCTCTAGGCTTTCAAGCCCTTGTACATATTCAGGTGTTTCACCTGGGAAGGGTGGGAACAGTTCAGCAGCATCTGGCCTGGGGCTCAGCTCACGTTTACTCACAGAGGCCTCGGCACTGTCTCCCAGCTTTGCAATGAGGATGCTCCTTGCGTGGGCGGGCGGGGCTGCTGGCTGTATGGGAGATGATTCCCCACCTCTGACCAATTTCAGAATTGTTTACCACTGGAGCAAGTGCCTTGGTAGTGTTTTCCTCTGTATAATTCTTAGGTTCAGTTTTTTTTTTCTTTTTTGGTTCAAGTTAGATTTTATTCCTCATTTATGTATTTATAGATATAAGCATGGAAATAATTCATTCGTATAAATACATCAGTGTGAATGGAAGAAATTTTTTTCTGTTCTATTTTTACATTTTATTTTTTAAACTTTTGAAATTTAATTTTAGTTATTTTTTTTATACAGTAGGTTATTTTTAGTTATCTATTTTATGCATAGACATGTATACAGGTCAATCCTAATCTCCCAACTCATCCCACCACCACCACCCCATGGCTTCCCCCATTTGTGTCCATACGTTTGTTCTCTACCTCTGTGTCTCTATTTCTGCCCTGCAAACCAGTTCATCTCTACCATTTTTCTAGGTTCCACATATAGGCATTAATATACAATATTTGTTTTTCTCTTTCTGACTTACTTCACTCTGTATGACAGTCTCTAGATCCATCAACTTCTCTACAAATGACCCAGTTTCATTCCTTTTTATGGCTGAGTAATATTCCATTTTGTATATGTACCATATCTTTATCCATTCGTCTGTCTGTGGGCATTTAGGTTGCTTCCATTACCTGGCTATTGTAAATAGTGCTGCAATGAACATTGTGGTGAATGTGTCTTTGTGATTTATGGTTTTCTCTGGGTATATGCCCAGAAGTGGGATTGCTGGATCCTATGGTAATTCTCTTTTTAGTTTTTTAAAGGAACCTCCATACTGTTCTCCATAGTGACTGTATCAATTTACATTCCCACCAATAGCGGAAGAGGGTTCCTTTTGTCCACACCCTCCCCAGAATTTGTTGATTGTAGATTATCTGATGATGCCGATTCTAACAGGTGTGAGGTCTTACCTCATTGTAGTTTTGATTTGCATTTCTCTAATAATTAGTGATGTTGAGCAGCTTTTCATGTGCGTCTTGGCCATCTCTGTGTCTTCTTTGAAGAAACGTCTCTTTAGATCTTCTGCCCATTTTTGTATTGGGTTGTTTGTTTTATTAATATTAAGCTGCATGAGCTGTTTATATATATTGGAGATTAAACCTTTGTCCATTGATTCGTTTGTGAACGTTTTCGCCCATTCTGAGGGTTGCCTTTTTCCATTCCCGTTTTTTTTAACAAAGAAAGAAAGAAAGCAAAAGAAGCAGAACACTAATGTGCGTGAAATATGCCTCTTGAAACTGTCGTTTTGAAATATGGACGTCTTTTGAATTTTTTGGTCGATATATGACCCCAGGAATTGTTTTCAGGGCAGGTGTCATTTACAGGCCTGTAATGATTTGGAATATCCACTGACCATTAGCGCTGGCATTAAACCTGCAGTTGTGTGAAACGGCCACAAGGTGGCAGCAGTTCTCCCTTACCAAATCTGGTTACTAGGGCAGCAGAGACTCAATGGAAGTCGTGTTCTAGATTGGAATGTAGAACGGAATGTGCCAGGAGAAAGCCCCTCAAGTTTGTCTCACTACTTCTTGTTCGTGTTCTTAATTTAATTTTTTATTTTTTATTACAGCAAATTTGAGTACAACGTTTAGCTTGTTGTAGGTGTGCAAGAGGTGGTTCTTTTACACATACACTTATGTCTGTTCTTCCTGGGATCCTTTTCCCATGTACGTTATGACAGAATGTTGAGTAGTCTTCTCTTGGTACTCCGTAGGTCTTTGGTGATTATATACGTCTACTGTGTTTGTATCTGTCTGTTAACACGAATATCGTAATGAATTCAATCCTCACACCTTTCCTTTGGTGAACCATAAGTTTGTTTAATGAATCTGTGATTGCCCTTCTCCGTGGAAATATCTGCCCTGGTATCAATTTATAGGTAACACCTATAAGTGATATGATATGATATGTGTCTTTCACTTTCTGACTTACTCCAAGTCACGTGATTACCTCGAGACTCATCTACGGTGCTGCAAATGGCATTGTGTCCTTTTTTTCCTTGGCGAATATTCTGTCTTAGCGAGGTCCATTTTCTGCAATGTGATTCCCTGAGGGCTGAGGATTAGCTGACCTGGGCATCCTGACCCTGCCGGCAAGCCCTCCCCAGGTGTGCCTGGGTTGAGGTCAATATAAAGAGCACTCCAGGCAGCAATAGCCCCTGCAGCTGTGCCTGACTCCATATTCTCTGCCCCGTCAGCAGTCTCGGGGCTGTGCTGGTGGGAGGGTGTGAGGGTCCACGGCTTTGTGGGTGGCCCGGTGTGAGTGGGGCTCTGCTGGACTTTCGGCAGGAGTTGCCAGGCTGCCACCTGTAAAGAAGAGGATGTGTCACCCATAACTTCCACTGGAATATCTCTCCGGGCTGAGGTGAGGAAGGAAAAAAAGGTGTGGGGGCCGGGACAGGAGGGGTATCTCAGGCAGGGCAATAGAAAGCTTCCAGAAGAGCGCCCATGGCCAGTACCATCCTGGCTGACCTGCAGGCACCAAGTTGGCCTGCGTGCTGTCGCTGGTGTGGCTCCACGGCCCTTCCTCTAGGCTTTCAAGCCCTTGTACATATTCAGGTGTTTCACCTGGGAAGGGTGGGAACAGTTCAGCAGCATCTGGCCTGGGGCTCAGCTCACGTTTACTCACAGAGGCCTCGGCACGGTCTCCCAGCTTTGCAATGAGGATGCTCCTTGCGTGGGCGGGCGGGGCTGCTGGCTGTATGGGAGATGATTCCCCACCTCTGACCAATTTCAGAATTCTTTACCACTGGAGCAAGTGCCTTGGTAGTGTTTTCCTCTGTATAACTGTTAGGTTCAGTTTTTTTTTTTTCTTTTTTGGTTCAAGTTAGATTTTATTCCTCATTTATGTATTTATAGATATAAGCATGGAAATAATTCATTCGTATAAATACATCAGTGTGAATGGAAGAACTTTTTTTCTGTTTTATTTTTACATTTTATTTTTTAAAATTTTGAAATTTAATTTTAGTTATTTTTTTATACAGTAGGTTATTATTAGTTATCTATTTTATGCATAGACATGTATACAGGTCAATCCTAATCTCCCAACTCATCCCACCACCACCACCCCATGGCTTCCCCCACTTTGTGTCCATACGTTTGTTCTCTACCTCTGTGTCTCTATTTCTGCCCTGCAAACCAGTTCATCTCTACCATTTTTCTAGGTTCCACATATAGGCATTAATATACAATATTTGTTTTTCTCTTTCTGACTTACTTCACTCTGTATGACAGTCTCTAGATCCATCAACTTCTCTACAAATGACCCAGTTTCATTCCTTTTTATGGCTGAGTAATATTCCATTTTATATATGTACCACATCTTTATCCATTCGTCTGTCTGTGGGCATTTATGTTGCTTCCATAACCTGGCTATTGTAAATAGTGCTGCAATGAACATTGTGGTGAATGTGTCTCTGTGATTTATGGTTTTCTCTGGGTATATGCCCAGAAGTGGGATTGCTGGATCCTATGGTAATTCTCTTTTTAGTTTTTTAAAGGAACCTCCATACTGTACTCCATAGTGACTGTATCAATTTACATTCCCACCAATAGCGGAAGAGGGTTCCTTTTGTCCACACCCTCCCCAGAATTTGTTGTTTGTAGATTATCTGATGATGCCGATTCTAACAGGTGTGAGGTCTTACCTCATTGTAGTTTTGATTTGCATTTCTCTAATAATTAGTGATGTTGAGCAGCTTTTCATGTGCGTCTTGGCCATCTCTGTGTCTTCTTTGAAGAAACGTCTCTTTAGATCTTCTGCCCATTTTTGTATTGGGTTGTTTGTTTTATTAATATTAAGCTGCATGAGCTGTTTATATATATTGGAGATTAAACCTTTGTCCATTGATTCGTTTGTGAACGTTTTCGCCCATTCTGAGGGTTGCCTTTCTCCATTCCCGTTTTTTTTAACAAAGAAAGAAAGAAAGCAAAAGAAGCAGAACACTAATGTGCGTGAAATATGCCTCTTGAAACTGTCGTTTTGAAATATGGACGTCTTTTGAATTTTTTGGTCGATATATGACCCCAGGAATTGTTTTCAGGGCAGGTGTCATTTACAGGCCTGTAATGATTTGGAATATCCACTGACCATTAGCGCTGGCATTAAACCTGCAGTTGTGTGAAACGGCCACAAGGTGGCAGCAGTTCTCCCTTACCAAATCTGGTTACTAGGGCAGCAGAGACTCAATGGAAGTCGTGTTCTAGATTGGAATGTAGAACGGAATGTGCCAGGAGAAAGCCCCTCAAGTTTGTCTCACTACTTCTTGTTCGTGTTCTTAATTTAATTTTTTAGTTTTTATTACAGCAAATTTGAGTACAACGTTTAGCTTGTTGTAGGTGTGCAAGAGGTGGTTCTTTTACACATATACTTATGTCTGTTCTTCCTGGGATCCTTTTCCCATGTACGTTATGACAGAATGTTGAGTAGTCTTCTCTTGGTACTCCGTAGGTCTTTGGTGATTATATACGTCTACTGTGTTTGTATCTGTCTGTTAACACGAATATCGTAATGAATTCAATCCTCACACCTTTCCTTTGGTGAACCATAAGTTTGTTTAATGAATCTGTGATTGCCCTTCTCCGTGGAAATATCTGCCCTGGTATCAATTTATAGGTAACACCTATAAGTGATATGATATGATATGTGTCTTTCACTTTCTGACTTACTCCAAGTCACGTGATTACCTCGAGACTCATCTACGGTGCTGCAAATGGCATTGTGTCCTTTTTTTCCTTGGCGAATATTCTGTCTTAGCGAGGTCCATATTCTGCAATGTGATTCCCTGAGGGCTGAGGATTAGCTGACCTGGGCAGCCTGACCCTGCCGGCAAGCCCTCCCCAGGTGTGCCTGGGTTGAGGTCAATATAAAGAGCACTCCAGGCAGCAATAGCCCCTGCAGCTGTGCCTGACTCCATATTCTCTGCCCCGTCAGCAGTCTCGGGGCTGTGCTGGTGGGAGGGTGTGAGGGTCCACGGCTTTGTGGGTGGCCCAGTGTGAGTGGGGCTCTGCTGGACTTTCGGCAGGAGTTGCCAGGCTGCCACCTGTAAAGAAGAGCATGTGTCACCCATAACTTCCACTGGAACATCTCTCCGGGCTGAGGTGAGGAAGGAAAAAAAGGAGTGGGTGCCGGGACAGGAGGGGTATCTCAGGCAGGGCAATAGAAAGCTTCCAGAGGAGCGCCCGTGGCCAGTACCATCCTAGCTGACCTGCAGGCACCAAGTTGGCCTGCGTGCTGTCGCTGGTGTGGCTCCACGGCCCTTCCTCTAGGCTTTCAAGCCCTTGTACATATTCAGGTGTTTCACCTGGGAAGGGTGGGAACAGTTCAGCAGCATCTGGCCTGGGGCTCAGCTCACGTTTACTCACAGAGGCCTCGGCACTGTCTCCCAGCTTTGCAATGAGGATGCTCCTTGCGTGGGCGGGCGGGGCTGCTGGCTGTATGGGAGATGATTCCCCACCTCTGACCAATTTCAGAATTGTTTACCACTGGAGCAAGTGCCTTGGTAGTGTTTTCCTCTGTATAATTCTTAGGTTCAGTTTTTTTTTTCTTTTTTGGTTCAAGTTAGATTTTATTCCTCATTTATGTATTTATAGATATAAGCATGGAAATAATTCATTCGTATAAATACATCAGTGTGAATGGAAGAAATTTTTTTCTGTTCTATTTTTACATTTTATTTTTTAAACTTTTGAAATTTAATTTTAGTTATTTTTTTTATACAGTAGGTTATTTTTAGTTATCTATTTTATGCATAGACATGTATACAGGTCAATCCTAATCTCCCAACTCATCCCACCACCACCACCCCATGGCTTCCCCCATTTGTGTCCATACGTTTGTTCTCTACCTCTGTGTCTCTATTTCTGCCCTGCAAACCAGTTCATCTCTACCATTTTTCTAGGTTCCACATATAGGCATTAATATACAATATTTGTTTTTCTCTTTCTGACTTACTTCACTCTGTATGACAGTCTCTAGATCCATCAACTTCTCTACAAATGACCCAGTTTCATTCCTTTTTATGGCTGAGTAATATTCCATTTTGTATATGTACCATATCTTTATCCATTCGTCTGTCTGTGGGCATTTAGGTTGCTTCCATTACCTGGCTATTGTAAATAGTGCTGCAATGAACATTGTGGTGAATGTGTCTTTGTGATTTATGGTTTTCTCTGGGTATATGCCCAGAAGTGGGATTGCTGGATCCTATGGTAATTCTCTTTTTAGTTTTTTAAAGGAACCTCCATACTGTTCTCCATAGTGACTGTATCAATTTACATTCCCACCAATAGCGGAAGAGGGTTCCTTTTGTCCACACCCTCCCCAGAATTTGTTGATTGTAGATTATCTGATGATGCCGATTCTAACAGGTGTGAGGTCTTACCTCATTGTAGTTTTGATTTGCATTTCTCTAATAATTAGTGATGTTGAGCAGCTTTTCATGTGCGTCTTGGCCATCTCTGTGTCTTCTTTGAAGAAACGTCTCTTTAGATCTTCTGCCCATTTTTGTATTGGGTTGTTTGTTTTATTAATATTAAGCTGCATGAGCTGTTTATATATATTGGAGATTAAACCTTTGTCCATTGATTCGTTTGTGAACGTTTTCGCCCATTCTGAGGGTTGCCTTTTTCCATTCCCGTTTTTTTTAACAAAGAAAGAAAGAAAGCAAAAGAAGCAGAACACTAATGTGCGTGAAATATGCCTCTTGAAACTGTCGTTTTGAAATATGGACGTCTTTTGAATTTTTTGGTCGATATATGACCCCAGGAATTGTTTTCAGGGCAGGTGTCATTTACAGGCCTGTAATGATTTGGAATATCCACTGACCATTAGCGCTGGCATTAAACCTGCAGTTGTGTGAAACGGCCACAAGGTGGCAGCAGTTCTCCCTTACCAAATCTGGTTACTAGGGCAGCAGAGACTCAATGGAAGTCGTGTTCTAGATTGGAATGTAGAACGGAATGTGCCAGGAGAAAGCCCCTCAAGTTTGTCTCACTACTTCTTGTTCGTGTTCTTAATTTAATTTTTTATTTTTTATTACAGCAAATTTGAGTACAACGTTTAGCTTGTTGTAGGTGTGCAAGAGGTGGTTCTTTTACACATACACTTATGTCTGTTCTTCCTGGGATCCTTTTCCCATGTACGTTATGACAGAATGTTGAGTAGTCTTCTCTTGGTACTCCGTAGGTCTTTGGTGATTATATACGTCTACTGTGTTTGTATCTGTCTGTTAACACGAATATCGTAATGAATTCAATCCTCACACCTTTCCTTTGGTGAACCATAAGTTTGTTTAATGAATCTGTGATTGCCCTTCTCCGTGGAAATATCTGCCCTGGTATCAATTTATAGGTAACACCTATAAGTGATATGATATGATATGTGTCTTTCACTTTCTGACTTACTCCAAGTCACGTGATTACCTCGAGACTCATCTACGGTGCTGCAAATGGCATTGTGTCCTTTTTTTCCTTGGCGAATATTCTGTCTTAGCGAGGTCCATTTTCTGCAATGTGATTCCCTGAGGGCTGAGGATTAGCTGACCTGGGCATCCTGACCCTGCCGGCAAGCCCTCCCCAGGTGTGCCTGGGTTGAGGTCAATATAAAGAGCACTCCAGGCAGCAATAGCCCCTGCAGCTGTGCCTGACTCCATATTCTCTGCCCCGTCAGCAGTCTCGGGGCTGTGCTGGTGGGAGGGTGTGAGGGTCCACGGCTTTGTGGGTGGCCCGGTGTGAGTGGGGCTCTGCTGGACTTTCGGCAGGAGTTGCCAGGCTGCCACCTGTAAAGAAGAGGATGTGTCACCCATAACTTCCACTGGAATATCTCTCCGGGCTGAGGTGAGGAAGGAAAAAAAGGTGTGGGGGCCGGGACAGGAGGGGTATCTCAGGCAGGGCAATAGAAAGCTTCCAGAAGAGCGCCCATGGCCAGTACCATCCTGGCTGACCTGCAGGCACCAAGTTGGCCTGCGTGCTGTCGCTGGTGTGGCTCCACGGCCCTTCCTCTAGGCTTTCAAGCCCTTGTACATATTCAGGTGTTTCACCTGGGAAGGGTGGGAACAGTTCAGCAGCATCTGGCCTGGGGCTCAGCTCACGTTTACTCACAGAGGCCTCGGCACGGTCTCCCAGCTTTGCAATGAGGATGCTCCTTGCGTGGGCGGGCGGGGCTGCTGGCTGTATGGGAGATGATTCCCCACCTCTGACCAATTTCAGAATTCTTTACCACTGGAGCAAGTGCCTTGGTAGTGTTTTCCTCTGTATAACTGTTAGGTTCAGTTTTTTTTTTTTCTTTTTTGGTTCAAGTTAGATTTTATTCCTCATTTATGTATTTATAGATATAAGCATGGAAATAATTCATTCGTATAAATACATCAGTGTGAATGGAAGAACTTTTTTTCTGTTTTATTTTTACATTTTATTTTTTAAAATTTTGAAATTTAATTTTAGTTATTTTTTTATACAGTAGGTTATTATTAGTTATCTATTTTATGCATAGACATGTATACAGGTCAATCCTAATCTCCCAACTCATCCCACCACCACCACCCCATGGCTTCCCCCACTTTGTGTCCATACGTTTGTTCTCTACCTCTGTGTCTCTATTTCTGCCCTGCAAACCAGTTCATCTCTACCATTTTTCTAGGTTCCACATATAGGCATTAATATACAATATTTGTTTTTCTCTTTCTGACTTACTTCACTCTGTATGACAGTCTCTAGATCCATCAACTTCTCTACAAATGACCCAGTTTCATTCCTTTTTATGGCTGAGTAATATTCCATTTTATATATGTACCACATCTTTATCCATTCGTCTGTCTGTGGGCATTTATGTTGCTTCCATAACCTGGCTATTGTAAATAGTGCTGCAATGAACATTGTGGTGAATGTGTCTCTGTGATTTATGGTTTTCTCTGGGTATATGCCCAGAAGTGGGATTGCTGGATCCTATGGTAATTCTCTTTTTAGTTTTTTAAAGGAACCTCCATACTGTTCTCCATAGTGACTGTATCAATTTACATTCCCACCAATAGCGGAAGAGGGTTCCTTTTGTCCACACCCTCCCGAGAATTTGTTGTTTGTAGATTATCTGATGATGCCGATTCTAACAGGTGTGAGGTCTTACCTCATTGTAGTTTTGATTTGCATTTCTCTAATAATTAGTGATGTTGAGCAGCTTTTCATGTGCGTCTTGGCCATCTCTGTGTCTTCTTTGAAGAAACGTCTCTTTAGATCTTCTGCCCATTTTTGTATTGGGTTGTTTGTTTTATTAATATTAAGCTGCATGAGCTGTTTATATATATTGGAGATTAAACCTTTGTCCATTGATTCGTTTGTGAACGTTTTCGCCCATTCTGAGGGTTGCCTTTCTCCATTCCCGTTTTTTTTAACAAACAAAGAAAGAAAGAAAAAGAAGCAGAACACTAATGTGCGTGAAATATGCCTCTTGAAACTGTCGTTTTGAAATATGGACGTCTTTTGAATTTTTTGGTCGATATATGACCCCAGGAATTGTTTTCAGGGCAGGTGTCATTTACAGGCCTGTAATGATTTGGAATATCCACTGACCATTAGCGCTGGCATTAAACCTGCAGTTGTGTGAAACGGCCACAAGGTGGCAGCAGTTCTCCCTTACCAAATCTGGTTACTAGGGCAGCAGAGACTCAATGGAAGTCGTGTTCTAGATTGGAATGTAGAACGGAATGTGCCAGGAGAAAGCCCCTCAAGTTTGTCTCACTACTTCTTGTTCGTGTTCTTAATTTAATTTTTTAGTTTTTATTACAGCAAATTTGAGTACAACGTTTAGCTTGTTGTAGGTGTGCAAGAGGTGGTTCTTTTACACATATACTTATGTCTGTTCTTCCTGGGATCCTTTTCCCATGTACGTTATGACAGAATGTTGAGTAGTCTTCTCTTGGTACTCCGTAGGTCTTTGGTGATTATATACGTCTACTGTGTTTGTATCTGTCTGTTAACACGAATATCGTAATGAATTCAATCCTCACACCTTTCCTTTGGTGAACCATAAGTTTGTTTAATGAATCTGTGATTGCCCTTCTCCGTGGAAATATCTGCCCTGGTATCAATTTATAGGTAACACCTATAAGTGATATGATATGATATGTGTCTTTCACTTTCTGACTTACTCCAAGTCACGTGATTACCTCGAGACTCATCTACGGTGCTGCAAATGGCATTGTGTCCTTTTTTTCCTTGGCGAATATTCTGTCTTAGCGAGGTCCATTTTCTGCAATGTGATTCCCTGAGGGCTGAGGATTAGCTGACCTGGGCAGCCTGACCCTGCCGGCAAGCCCTCCCCAGGTGTGCCTGGGTTGAGGTCAATATAAAGAGCACTCCAGGCAGCAATAGCCCCTGCAGCTGTGCCTGACTCCATATTCTCTGCCCCGTCAGCAGTCTCGGGGCTGTGCTGGTGGGAGGGTGTGAGGGTCCACGGCTTTGTGGGTGGCCCGGTGTGAGTGGGGCTCTGCTGGACTTTCGGCAGGAGTTGCCAGGCTGCCACCTGTAAAGAAGAGGATGTGTCACCCATAACTTCCACTGGAATATCTCTCCGGGCTGAGGTGAGGAAGGAAAAAAAGGTGTGGGGGCCGGGACAGGAGGGGTATCTCAGGCAGGGCAATAGAAAGCTTCCAGAAGAGCGCCCGTGGCCAGTACCATCCTGGCTGACCTGCAGGCACCAAGTTGGCCTGCGTGCTGTCGCTGGTGTGGCTCCACGGCCCTTCCTCTAGGCTTTCAAGCCCTTGTACATATTCAGGTGTTTCACCTGGGAAGGGTGGGAACAGTTCAGCAGCATCTGGCCTGGGGCTCAGCTCACGTTTACTCACAGAGGCCTCGGCACGGTCTCCCAGCTTTGCAATGAGGATGCTCCTTGCGT
This sequence comes from Mesoplodon bidens, assembly GCF_964165515.1. Taxonomy (NCBI): domain Eukaryota; kingdom Metazoa; phylum Chordata; class Mammalia; order Artiodactyla; family Ziphiidae; genus Mesoplodon; species Mesoplodon bidens. Next base: position 187,707 of record NW_027672145.1, read on the forward strand.
GGGCGGGCGGGGCTGCTGGCTGTATGGGAGATGATTCCCCACCTCTGACCAATTTCAGAATTCTTTACCACTGGAGCAAGTGCCTTGGTAGTGTTTTCCTCTGTATAACTGTTAGGTTCAGTTTTTTTTTTTTCTTTTTTGGTTCAAGTTAGATTTTATTCCTCATTTATGTATTTATAGATATAAGCATGGAAATAATTCATTCGTATAAATACATCAGTGTGAATGGAAGAACTTTTTTTCTGTTTTATTTTTACATTTTATTTTTTAAAATTTTGAAATTTAATTTTAGTTATTTTTTATACATTAGGTTATTATTAGTTATCTATTTTATGCATAGACATGTATACAGGTCAATCCTAATCTCCCAACTCATCCCACCACCACCACCCCATGGCTTCCCCCACTTTGTGTCCATACGTTTGTTCTCTACCTCTGTGTCTCTATTTCTGCCCTGCAAACCAGTTCATCTCTACCATTTTTCTAGGTTCCCCATATAGGCATTAATATACAATATTTGTTTTTCTCTTTCTGACTTACTTCACTCTGTATGACAGTCTCTAGATCCATCAACTTCTCTACAAATGACCCAGTTTCATTCCTTTTTATGGCTGAGTAATATTCCATTTTATATATGTACCACATCTTTATCCATTCGTCTGTCTGTGGGCATTTATGTTGCTTCCATAACCTGGCTATTGTAAATAGTGCTGCAATGAACATTGTGGTGAATGTGTCTCTGTGATTTATGGTTTTCTCTGGGTATATGCCCAGAAGTGGGATTGCTGGATCCTATGGTAATTCTCTTTTTAGTTTTTTAAAGGAACCTCCATACTGTTCTCCATAGTGACTGTATCAATTTACATTCCCACCAATAGCGGAAGAGGGTTCCTTTTGTCCACACCCTCCCGAGAATTTGTTGTTTGTAGATTATCTGATGATGCCGATTCTAACAGGTGTGAGGTCTTACCTCATTGTAGTTTTGATTTGCATTTCTCTAATAATTAGTGATGTTGAGCAGCTTTTCATGTGCGTCTTGGCCATCTCTGTGTCTTCTTTGAAGAAACGTCTCTTTAGATCTTCTGCCCATTTTTGTATTGGGTTGTTTGTTTTATTAATATTAAGCTGCATGAGCTGTTTATATATATTGGAGATTAAACCTTTGTCCATTGATTCGTTTGTGAACGTTTTCGCCCATTCTGAGGGTTGCCTTTCTCCATTCCCGTTTTTTTTAACAAAGAAAGAAAGAAAGAAAAAGAAGCAGAACACTAATGTGCGTGAAATATGCCTCTTGAAACTGTCGTTTTGAAATATGGACGTCTTTTGAATTTTTTGGTCGATATATGACCCCAGGAATTGTTTTCAGGGCAGGTGTCATTTACAGGCCTGTAATGATTTGGAATATCCACTGACCATTAGCGCTGGCATTAAACCTGCAGTTGTGTGAAACGGCCACAAGGTGGCAGCAGTTCTCCCTTACCAAATCTGGTTACTAGGGCAGCAGAGACTCAATGGAAGTCGTGTTCTAGATTGGAATGTAGAACGGAATGTGCCAGGAGAAAGACCCTCAAGTTTGTCTCACTACTTCTTGTTCGTGTTCTTAATTTAATTTTTTATTTTTTATTACAGCAAATTTGAGTACAACGTTTAGCTTGTTGTAGGTGTGCAAGAGGTGGTTCTTTTACACATACACTTATGTCTGTTCTTCCTGGGATCCTTTTCCCATGTACGTTATGACAGAATGTTGAGTAGTCTTCTCTTGGTACTCCGTAGGTCTTTGGTGATTATATACGTCTACTGTGTTTGTATCTGTCTGTTAACACGAATATCGTAATGAATTCAATCCTCACACCTTTCCTTTGGTGAACCATAAGTTTGTTTAATGAATCTGTGATTGCCCTTCTCCGTGGAAATATCTGCCCTGGTATCAATTTATAGGTAACACCTATAAGTGATATGATATGATATGTGTCTTTCACTTTCTGACTTACTCCAAGTCACGTGATTACCTCAAGACTCATCTACGGTGCTGCAAATGGCATTGTGTCCTTTTTTTCCTTGGCGAATATTCTGTCTTAGCGAGGTCCATTTTCTGCAATGTGATTCCCTGAGGGCTGAGGATTAGCTGACCTGGGCAGCCTGACCCTGCCAGCAAGCCCTCCCCAGGTGTGCCTGGGTTGAGGTCAATATAAAGAGCACTCCAGGCAGCAATAGCCCCTGCAGCTGTGCCTGACTCCATATTCTCTGCCCCGTCAGCAGTCTCGGGGCTGTGCTGGTGGGAGGGTGTGAGGGTCCACGGCTTTGTGGGTGGCCCGGTGTGAGTGGGGCTCTGCTGGACTTTCGGCAGGAGTTGCCAGGCTGCCACCTGTAAAGAAGAGGATGTGTCACCCATAACTTCCACTGGAATATCTCTCCGGGCTGAGGTGAGGAAGGAAAAAAAGGTGTGGGGGCCGGGACAGGAGGGGTATCTCAGGCAGGGCAATAGAAAGCTTCCAGAAGAGCGCCCGTGGCCAGTACCATCCTGGCTGACCTGCAGGCACCAAGTTGGCCTGCGTGCTGTCGCTGGTGTGGCTCCACGGCCCTTCCTCTAGGCTTTCAAGCCCTTGTACATATTCAGGTGTTTCACCTGGGAAGGGTGGGAACAGTTCAGCAGCATCTGGCCTGGGGCTCAGCTCACGTTTACTCACAGAGGCCTCGGCACGGTCTCCCAGCTTTGCAATGAGGATGCTCCTTGCGTGGGCGGGCGGGGCTGCTGGCTGTATGGGAGATGATTCCCCACCTCTGACCAATTTCAGAATTCTTTACCACTGGAGCAAGTGCCTTGGTAGTGTTTTCCTCTGTATAACTGTTAGGTTCAGTTTTTTTTTTTTCTTTTTTGGTTCAAGTTAGATTTTATTCCTCATTTATGTATTTATAGATATAAGCATGGAAATAATTCATTCGTATAAATACATCAGTGTGAATGGAAGAACTTTTTTTCTGTTTTATTTTTACATTTTATTTTTTAAAATTTTGAAATTTAATTTTAGTTATTTTTTATACATTAGGTTATTATTAGTTATCTATTTTATGCATAGACATGTATACAGGTCAATCCTAATCTCCCAACTCATCCCACCACCACCACCCCATGGCTTCCCCCACTTTGTGTCCATACGTTTGTTCTCTACCTCTGTGTCTCTATTTCTGCCCTGCAAACCAGTTCATCTCTACCATTTTTCTAGGTTCCCCATATAGGCATTAATATACAATATTTGTTTTTCTCTTTCTGACTTACTTCACTCTGTATGACAGTCTCTAGATCCATCAACTTCTCTACAAATGACCCAGTTTCATTCCTTTTTATGGCTGAGTAATATTCCATTTTATATATGTACCACATCTTTATCCATTCGTCTGTCTGTGGGCATTTATGTTGCTTCCATAACCTGGCTATTGTAAATAGTGCTGCAATGAACATTGTGGTGAATGTGTCTCTGTGATTTATGGTTTTCTCTGGGTATATGCCCAGAAGTGGGATTGCTGGATCCTATGGTAATTCTCTTTTTAGTTTTTTAAAGGAACCTCCATACTGTTCTCCATAGTGACTGTATCAATTTACATTCCCACCAATAGCGGAAGAGGGTTCCTTTTGTCCACACCCTCCCGAGAATTTGTTGTTTGTAGATTTTCTGATGATGCCGATTCTAACAGGTGTGAGGTCTTACCTCATTGTAGTTTTGATTTGCATTTCTCTAATAATTAGTGATGTTGAGCAGCTTTTCATGTGCGTCTTGGCCATCTCTGTGTCTTCTTTGAAGAAACGTCTCTTTAGATCTTCTGCCCATTTTTGTATTGGGTTGTTTGTTTTATTAATATTAAGCTGCATGAGCTGTTTATATATATTGGAGATTAAACCTTTGTCCATTGATTCGTTTGTGAACGTTTTCGCCCATTCTGAGGGTTGCCTTTCTCCATTCCCGTTTTTTTTAACAAAGAAAGAAAGAAAGAAAAAGAAGCAGAACACTAATGTGCGTGAAATATGCCTCTTGAAACTGTCGTTTTGAAATATGGACGTCTTTTGAATTTTTTGGTCGATATATGACCCCAGGAATTGTTTTCAGGGCAGGTGTCATTTACAGGCCTGTAATGATTTGGAATATCCACTGACCATTAGCGCTGGCATTAAACCTGCAGTTGTGTGAAACGGCCACAAGGTGGCAGCAGTTCTCCCTTACCAAATCTGGTTACTAGGGCAGCAGAGACTCAATGGAAGTCGTGTTCTAGATTGGAATGTAGAACGGAATGTGCCAGGAGAAAGCCCCTCAAGTTTGTCTCACTACTTCTTGTTCGTGTTCTTAATTTAATTTTTTATTTTTTATTACAGCAAATTTGAGTACAACGTTTAGCTTGTTGTAGGTGTGCAAGAGGTGGTTCTTTTACACATACACTTATGTCTGTTCTTCCTGGGATCCTTTTCCCATGTACGTTATGACAGAATGTTGAGTAGTCTTCTCTTGGTACTCCGTAGGTCTTTGGTGATTATATACGTCTACTGTGTTTGTATCTGTCTGTTAACACGAATATCGTAATGAATTCAATCCTCACACCTTTCCTTTGGTGAACCATAAGTTTGTTTAATGAATCTGTGATTGCCCTTCTCCGTGGAAATATCTGCCCTGGTATCAATTTATAGGTAACACCTATAAGTGATATGATATGATATGTGTCTTTCACTTTCTGACTTACTCCAAGTCACGTGATTACCTCGAGACTCATCTACGGTGCTGCAAATGGCATTGTGTCCTTTTTTTCCTTGGCGAATATTCTGTCTTAGCGAGGTCCATTTTCTGCAATGTGATTCCCTGAGGGCTGAGGATTAGCTGACCTGGGCAGCCTGACCCTGCCGGCAAGCCCTCCCCAGGTGTGCCTGGGTTGAGGTCAATATAAAGAGCACTCCAGGCAGCAATAGCCCCTGCAGCTGTGCCTGACTCCATATTCTCTGCCCCGTCAGCAGTCTCGGGGCTGTGCTGGTGGGAGGGTGTGAGGGTCCACGGCTTTGTGGGTGGCCCGGTGTGAGTGGGGCTCTGCTGGACTTTCGGCAGGAGTTGCCAGGCTGCCACCTGTAAAGAAGAGGATGTGTCACCCATAACTTCCACTGGAATATCTCTCCGGGCTGAGGTGAGGAAGGAAAAAAAGGTGTGGGGGCCGGGACAGGAGGGGTATCTCAGGCAGGGCAATAGAAAGCTTCCAGAAGAGCGCCCATGGCCAGTACCATCCTGGCTGACCTGCAGGCACCAAGTTGGCCTGCGTGCTGTCGCTGGTGTGGCTCCACGGCCCTTCCTCTAGGCTTTCAAGCCCTTGTACATATTCAGGTGTTTCACCTGGGAAGGGTGGGAACAGTTCAGCAGCATCTGGCCTGGGGCTCAGCTCACGTTTACTCACAGAGGCCTCGGCACGGTCTCCCAGCTTTGCAATGAGGATGCTCCTTGCGTGGGCGGGCGGGGCTGCTGGCTGTATGGGAGATGATTCCCCACCTCTGACCAATTTCAGAATTCTTTACCACTGGAGCAAGTGCCTTGGTAGTGTTTTCCTCTGTATAACTGTTAGGTTCAGTTTTTTTTTTTTCTTTTTTGGTTCAAGTTAGATTTTATTCCTCATTTATGTATTTATAGATATAAGCATGGAAATAATTCATTCGTATAAATACATCAGTGTGAATGGAAGAACTTTTTTTCTGTTTTATTTTTACATTTTATTTTTTAAAATTTTGAAATTTAATTTTAGTTATTTTTTTATACAGTAGGTTATTATTAGTTATCTATTTTATGCATAGACATGTATACAGGTCAATCCTAATCTCCCAACTCATCCCACCACCACCACCCCATGGCTTCCCCCACTTTGTGTCCATACGTTTGTTCTCTACCTCTGTGTCTCTATTTCTGCCCTGCAAACCAGTTCATCTCTACCATTTTTCTAGGTTCCACATATAGGCATTAATATACAATATTTGTTTTTCTCTTTCTGACTTACTTCACTCTGTATGACAGTCTCTAGATCCATCAACTTCTCTACAAATGACCCAGTTTCATTCCTTTTTATGGCTGAGTAATATTCCATTTTATATATGTACCACATCTTTATCCATTCGTCTGTCTGTGGGCATTTATGTTGCTTCCATAACCTGGCTATTGTAAATAGTGCTGCAATGAACATTGTGGTGAATGTGTCTCTGTGATTTATGGTTTTCTCTGGGTATATGCCCAGAAGTGGGATTGCTGGATCCTATGGTAATTCTCTTTTTAGTTTTTTAAAGGAACCTCCATACTGTACTCCATAGTGACTGTATCAATTTACATTCCCACCAATAGCGGAAGAGGGTTCCTTTTGTCCACACCCTCCCCAGAATTTGTTGTTTGTAGATTATCTGATGATGCCGATTCTAACAGGTGTGAGGTCTTACCTCATTGTAGTTTTGATTTGCATTTCTCTAATAATTAGTGATGTTGAGCAGCTTTTCATGTGCGTCTTGGCCATCTCTGTGTCTTCTTTGAAGAAACGTCTCTTTAGATCTTCTGCCCATTTTTGTATTGGGTTGTTTGTTTTATTAATATTAAGCTGCATGAGCTGTTTATATATATTGGAGATTAAACCTTTGTCCATTGATTCGTTTGTGAACGTTTTCGCCCATTCTGAGGGTTGCCTTTCTCCATTCCCGTTTTTTTTAACAAAGAAAGAAAGAAAGCAAAAGAAGCAGAACACTAATGTGCGTGAAATATGCCTCTTGAAACTGTCGTTTTGAAATATGGACGTCTTTTGAATTTTTTGGTCGATATATGACCCCAGGAATTGTTTTCAGGGCAGGTGTCATTTACAGGCCTGTAATGATTTGGAATATCCACTGACCATTAGCGCTGGCATTAAACCTGCAGTTGTGTGAAACGGCCACAAGGTGGCAGCAGTTCTCCCTTACCAAATCTGGTTACTAGGGCAGCAGAGACTCAATGGAAGTCGTGTTCTAGATTGGAATGTAGAACGGAATGTGCCAGGAGAAAGCCCCTCAAGTTTGTCTCACTACTTCTTGTTCGTGTTCTTAATTTAATTTTTTAGTTTTTATTACAGCAAATTTGAGTACAACGTTTAGCTTGTTGTAGGTGTGCAAGAGGTGGTTCTTTTACACATATACTTATGTCTGTTCTTCCTGGGATCCTTTTCCCATGTACGTTATGACAGAATGTTGAGTAGTCTTCTCTTGGTACTCCGTAGGTCTTTGGTGATTATATACGTCTACTGTGTTTGTATCTGTCTGTTAACACGAATATCGTAATGAATTCAATCCTCACACCTTTCCTTTGGTGAACCATAAGTTTGTTTAATGAATCTGTGATTGCCCTTCTCCATGGAAATATCTGCCCTGGTATCAATTTATAGGTAACACCTATAAGTGATATGATATGATATGTGTCTTTCACTTTCTGACTTACTCCAAGTCACGTGATTACCTCGAGACTCATCTACGGTGCTGCAAATGGCATTGTGTCCTTTTTTTCCTTGGCGAATATTCTGTCTTAGCGAGGTCCATATTCTGCAATGTGATTCCCTGAGGGCTGAGGATTAGCTGACCTGGGCAGCCTGACCCTGCCGGCAAGCCCTCCCCAGGTGTGCCTGGGTTGAGGTCAATATAAACAGCACTCCAGGCAGCAATAGCCCCTGCAGCTGTGCCTGACTCCATATTCTCTGCCCCGTCAGCAGTCTCGGGGCTGTGCTGGTGGGAGGGTGTGAGGGTCCACGGCTTTGTGGGTGGCCCAGTGTGAGTGGGGCTCTGCTGGACTTTCGGCAGGAGTTGCCAGGCTGCCACCTGTAAAGAAGAGCATGTGTCACCCATAACTTCCACTGGAACATCTCTCCGGGCTGAGGTGAGGAAGGAAAAAAAGGAGTGGGTGCCGGGACAGGAGGGGTATCTCAGGCAGGGCAATAGAAAGCTTCCAGAGGAGCGCCCGTGGCCAGTACCATCCTAGCTGACCTGCAGGCACCAAGTTGGCCTGCGTGCTGTCGCTGGTGTGGCTCCACGGCCCTTCCTCTAGGCTTTCAAGCCCTTGTACATATTCAGGTGTTTCACCTGGGAAGGGTGGGAACAGTTCAGCAGCATCTGGCCTGGGGCTCAGCTCACGTTTACTCACAGAGGCCTCGGCACTGTCTCCCAGCTTTGCAATGAGGATGCTCCTTGCGTGGGCGGGCGGGGCTGCTGGCTGTATGGGAGATGATTCCCCACCTCTGACCAATTTCAGAATTGTTTACCACTGGAGCAAGTGCCTTGGTAGTGTTTTCCTCTGTATAATTCTTAGGTTCAGTTTTTTTTTTCTTTTTTGGTTCAAGTTAGATTTTATTCCTCATTTATGTATTTATAGATATAAGCATGGAAATAATTCATTCGTATAAATACATCAGTGTGAATGGAAGAAATTTTTTTCTGTTCTATTTTTACATTTTATTTTTTAAACTTTTGAAATTTAATTTTAGTTATTTTTTTTATACAGTAGGTTATTTTTAGTTATCTATTTTATGCATAGACATGTATACAGGTCAATCCTAATCTCCCAACTCATCCCACCACCACCACCCCATGGCTTCCCCCATTTGTGTCCATACGTTTGTTCTCTACCTCTGTGTCTCTATTTCTGCCCTGCAAACCAGTTCATCTCTACCATTTTTCTAGGTTCCACATATAGGCATTAATATACAATATTTGTTTTTCTCTTTCTGACTTACTTCACTCTGTATGACAGTCTCTAGATCCATCAACTTCTCTACAAATGACCCAGTTTCATTCCTTTTTATGGCTGAGTAATATTCCATTTTGTATATGTACCATATCTTTATCCATTCGTCTGTCTGTGGGCATTTAGGTTGCTTCCATTACCTGGCTATTGTAAATAGTGCTGCAATGAACATTGTGGTGAATGTGTCTTTGTGATTTATGGTTTTCTCTGGGTATATGCCCAGAAGTGGGATTGCTGGATCCTATGGTAATTCTCTTTTTAGTTTTTTAAAGGAACCTCCATACTGTTCTCCATAGTGACTGTATCAATTTACATTCCCACCAATAGCGGAAGAGGGTTCCTTTTGTCCACACCCTCCCCAGAATTTGTTGATTGTAGATTATCTGATGATGCCGATTCTAACAGGTGTGAGGTCTTACCTCATTGTAGTTTTGATTTGCATTTCTCTAATAATTAGTGATGTTGAGCAGCTTTTCATGTGCGTCTTGGCCATCTCTGTGTCTTCTTTGAAGAAACGTCTCTTTAGATCTTCTGCCCATTTTTGTATTGGGTTGTTTGTTTTATTAATATTAAGCTGCATGAGCTGTTTATATATATTGGAGATTAAACCTTTGTCCATTGATTCGTTTGTGAACGTTTTCGCCCATTCTGAGGGTTGCCTTTTTCCATTCCCGTTTTTTTTAACAAAGAAAGAAAGAAAGCAAAAGAAGCAGAACACTAATGTGCGTGTAATATGACTCTTGAAACTGTCGTTTTGAAATATGGACGTCTTTTGAATTTTTTGGTCGATATATGACCCCAGGATTTGTTTTCAGGGCAGGTGTCATTTACAGTCCTGTAATGATTTGGAATATCCACTGACCATTAGCGCTGGCATTAAACCTGCAGTTGTGTGAAACGGCCACAAGGTGGCAGCAGTTCTCCCTTACCAAATCTGGTTACTAGGGCAGCAGAGCCTCAATGGAAGTCGTGTTCTAGATTGGAATGTAGAACGGAATGTGCCAGGAGAAAGCCCCTCAAGTTTGTCTCACTACTTCTTGTTCGTGTTTTTAATTTAATTTTTTATTTTTTATTACAGCAAGTTTGAGTACAACGTTTAGCTTGTTGTAGGTGTGCAAGAGGTGGTTCTTTTACACATATACATATGTCTGTTCTTCCTGGGATCCTTTTCCCATGTACGTTATGACAGAATGTTGAGTAGTCTTCTCTTGGTACTCGGTAGGTCTTTGGTGATTATATACGTCTACTGTGTTTGTATCTGTCTGTTAACCCCAATATCGTAATGAATTCAATCCTCACACCTTTCCTTTGGTGAACCATAAGTTTGTTTAATGAATCTGTGATTGCCCTTCTCCGTGGAAATATCTGCCCTGGTATCAATTTATAGGTAACACCTATAAGTGATATGATATGATATGTGTCTTTCACTTTCTGACTTACTCCAAGTCACGTGATTACCTCGAGACTCATCTACGGTGCTGCAAATGGCATTGTGTCCTTTTTTTCCTTGGCGAATATTCTGTCTTAGCGAGGTCCATATTCTGCAATGTGATTCCCTGAGGGCTGAGGATTAGCTGACCTGGGCAGCCTGACCCTGCCGGCAAGCCCTCCCCAGGTGTGCCTGGGTTGAGGTCAATATAAACAGCACTCCAGGCAGCAATAGCCCCTGCAGCTGTGCCTGACTCCATATTCTCTGCCCCGTCAGCAGTCTCGGGGCTGTGCTGGTGGGAGGGTGTGAGGGTCCACGGCTTTGTGGGGGGCCCGGTGTGAGTGGGGCTCTGCTGGACTTTCGGCAGGAGTTGCCAGGCTGCCACCTGTAAAGAAGAGGATGTGTCACCCATAACTTCCACTGGAATATCTCTCCGGGCTGAGGTAAGGAAGGAAAAAAAGGCGTGGGGGCCGGGACAGGAGGGGTATCTCAGGCAGGGCAATAGAAAGCTTCCAGAGGAGCGCCCGTGGCCAGTACCATCCTGGCTGACCTGCAGGCACCAAGTTGGCCTGCGTGCTGTCGCTGGTGTGGCTCCACGGCCCTTCCTGTAGGCTTTCAAGCCCTTGTACATATTCAGGTGTTTCACCTGGGAAGGGTGGGAACAGTTCAGCAGCATCTGGCCTGGGGCTCAGCTCACGTTTACTCACAGAGGCCTCGGCACGGTCTCCCAGCTTTGCAATGAGGATGCTCCTTGCGTGGGCGGGCGGGGCTGCTGGCTGTATGGGAGATGATTCACCACCTCTGACCAATTTCAGAATTGTTTACCACTGGAGCAAGTGCCTTGGTAGTGTTTTCCTCTGTATAATTCTTAGGTTCAGTATCTTTTTTTCTTTTTTGGTTCAAGTTAGATTTTATTCCTCATTTATGTATTTATAGATATAAGCATGGAAATAATTCATTCGTATAAATACATCAGTGTGAATGGAAGAACTTTTTTTCTGTTTTATTTTTACATTTTATTTTTTAAAATTTTGAAATTTAATTTTTGTTATTTTTTTTATACAGTAGGTTATTATTAGTTATCTATTTTATGCATAGACATGTACACAGGTCAATCCTAATCTCCCAACTCATCCCACCACCACCACCCCATGGCTTCCCCCACTTTGTGTCCATACGTTTGTTCTCTACCTCTGTGTCTCTATTTCTGCCCTGCAAACCAGTTCATCTCTACCATTTTTCTAGGTTCCACATATAGGCATTAATATACCATATTTGTTTTTCTCTTTCTGGCTTACTTCACTCTGTATGACAGTCTCTAGATCCATCAACTTCTCTACAAATGACCCAGTTTCATTCCTTTTTATGGCTGAGTAATATTCCATTTTGTATATGTACCACATCTTTATCCATTCGTCTGTCTGTGGGCATTTAGGTTGCTTCCATTACCTGGCTATTGTAAATAGTGCTGCAATGAACATTGTGGTGAATGTGTCTCTGTGATTTATGGTTTTCTCAGGGTATATGCCCAGAAGTGGGATTGCTGGATCCTATGGTAATTCTCTTTTTAGTTTTTTAAAGGAACCTCCATACTGTTCTCCATAGTGACTGTATCAATTTACATTCCCACCAATAGCGGAAGAGGGTTCCTTTTGTCCACACCCTCCCCAGAATTTGTTGTTTGTAGATTATCTGATGATGCCGATTCTAACAGGTGTGAGGTCTTACCTCATTGTAGTTTTGATTTGCATTTCTCTAATAATTAGTGATGTTGAGCAGCTTTTCATGTGCGTCTTGGCCATCTCTGTGTCTTCTTTGAAGAAACGTCTCTTTAGATCTTCTGCCCATTTTTGTATTGGGTTGTTTGTTTTATTAATATTAAGCTGCATGAGCTGTTTATATATATTGGAGATTAAACCTTTGTCCATTGATTCGTTTGTGAACGTTTTCGCCCATTCTGAGAGTTGCCTTTATCCATTCCCGTTTTTTTTAACAAAGAAAGAAAGAAAGCAAAAGAAGCAGAACACTAATGTGCGTGAAATATGCCTCTTGAAACTGTCGTTTTGAAATATGGACGTCTTTTGAATTTTTTGGTCGATATATGACCCCAGGATTTGTTTTCAGGGCAGGTGTCATTTACAGGCCTGTAATGATTTGGAATATCCACTGACCATTAGCGCTGGCATTAAACCTGCAGTTGTGTGAAACGGCCAAAAGGTGGCAGCAGTTCTCCCTTACCAAATCTGGTTACTAGGGCAGCAGAGCCTCAATGGAAGTCGTGTTCTAGATTGGAATGTAGAACGGAATGTGCCAGGAGAAAGCCCCTCAAGTTTGTCTCACTACTTCTTGTTCGTGTTTTTAATTTAATTTTTTATTTTTTATTACAGCAAGTTTGAGTACAACGTTTAGCTTGTTGTAGGTGTGCAAGAGGTGGTTCTTTTACACATATACATATGTCTGTTCTTCCTGGGATCCTTTTCCCATGTACGTTATGACAGAATGTTGAGTAGTCTTCTCTTGGTACTCCGTAGGTCTTTGGTGATTCTATACGTCTACTGTGTTTGTATATGTCTGTTAACCCCAATATCGTAATGAATTCAATCCTCACACCTTTCCTTTGGTGAACCATAAGTTTGTTTAATGAATCTGTGATTGCCCTTCTCCGTGGAAATATCTGCCCTGGTATCAATTTATAGGTAACACCTATAAGTGATATGATATGATATGTGTCTTTCACTTTCTGACTTACTCCAAGTCACGTGATTACCTCGAGACTCATCTACGGTGCTGCAAATGGCATTGTGTCCTTTTTCTCCTTGGCGAATATTCTGTCTAGCGAGGTCCATTTTCTGCAATGTGATTCCCTGAGGGCTGAGGATTAGCTGACCTGGGCAGCCTGACCCTGCCGGCAAGCCCTCCCCAGGTGTGCCTGGGTTGAGGTCAATATAAACAGCACTCCAGGCAGCAATAGCCCCTGCAGCTGTGCCTGACTCCATATTCTCTGCCCCGTCAGCAGTCTCGGGGCTGTGCTGGTGGGAGGGTGTGAGGGTCCACGGCTTTGTGGGTGGCCCGGTGTGAGTGGGGCTCTGCTGGACTTTCGGCAGGAGTTGCCAGGCTGCCACCTGTAAAGAAGAGGATGTGTCACCCATAACTTCCACTGGAATATCTCTCCGGGCTGAGGTGAGGAAGGAAAAAAAGGCGTGGGGGCCGGGACAGGAGGTGTATCTCAGGCAGGGCAATAGAAAGCTTCCAGAGGAGCGCCCGTGGCCAGTACCATCCTGGCTGACCTGCAGGCACCAAGTTGGCCTGCGTGCTGTCCCTGGTGTGGCTCCACGGCCCTTCCTCTAGGCTTTCAAGCCCTTGTACAAATTCAGGTGTTTCACCTGGGAAGGGTGGGAACAGTTCAGCAGCATCTGGCCTGGGCCTCAGCTCACGTTTACTCACAGAGGCCTCGGCACGGTCTCCCAGCTTTGCAATGAGGATGCTCCTTGCGTGGGCGGGCGGGGCTGCTGGCTGTATGGGAGATGATTCCCCACCTCTGACCAATTTCAGAATTGTTTACCACTGGAGCAAGTGCCTTCGTAGTGTTTTCCTCTGTATAACTGTTAGGTTCAGTTTTTTTTTTTTTTTTTGGTTCAAGTTAGATTTTATTCCTCATTTATGTATTTATAGATATAAGCATGGAAAAAATTCATTCGTATAAATACATCAGTGTGAATGGAAGAACTTTTTTTCTGTTTTATTTTTACATTTTATTTTTTAAAATTTTGAAATTTAATTTTAGTTATTTTTTTATACAGTAGGTTATTATTAGTTATCTATTTTATGCATAGACATGTATACATGTCAATCCTAATCTCCCAACTCATCCCACCACCACCACCCCATGGCTTCCCCCACTTTGTGTCCATACGTTTGTTCTCTACCTCTGTGTCTCTATTTCTGCCCTGCAAACCAGTTCATCTCTACCATTTTTCTAGGTTCCACATATAGGCATTAATATACAATATTTGTTTTTCTCTTTCTGGCTTACTTGACTCTGTATGACAGTCTCTAGATCCATCAACTTCTCTACAAATGACCCAGTTTCATTCCTTTTTATGGCTGAGTAATATTCCATTTTATATATGTACCACATCTTTATCCATTCGTCTGTCTGTGGGCATTTAGGTTGCTTCCATAACCTGGCTATTGTAAATAGTGCTGCAATGAACATTGTGGTGAATGTGTCTCTGTGATTTATGGTTTTCTCTGGGTATATGCCCAGAAGTGGGATTGCTGGATCCTATGGTAATTCTCTTTTTAGTTTTTTAAAGGAACCTCCATACTGTTCTCCATAGTGACTGTATCAATTTACATTCCCACCAATAGCGGAAGAGGGTTCCTTTTGTCCACACCCTCCCCAGAGTTTGTTGTTTGTAGATTATCTGATGATGCCGATTCTAACAGGTGTGAGGTCTTACCTCATTGTAGTTTTGATTTGCATTTCTCTAATAATTAGTGATGTTGAGCAGCTTTTCATGTGCGTCTTGGCCATCTCTGTGTCTTCTTTGAAGAAACGTCTCTTTAGATCTTCTGCCCATTTTTGTATTGGGTTGTTTGTTTTATTAATATTAAGCTGCATGAGCTGTTTATATATATTGGAGATTAAACCTTTGTCCATTGATTCGTTTGTGAACGTTTTCGCCCATTCTGACGGTTGCCTTTCTCCATTCCCGTTTTTTTTAACAAAGAAAGAAAGAAAGCAAAAGAAGCAGAACACTAATGTGCGTGAAATATGCCTCTTGAAACTGTCGTTTTGAAATATGGACGTCTTTTGAATTTTTTGGTCGATATATGACCCCAGGATTTGTTTTCAGAGCAGGTGTCATTTACAGGCCTGTAATGATTTGGAATATCCACTGACCATTAGCGCTGGCATTAAACCTGCAGTTGTGTGAAACGGCCAAAATGTGGCAGCAGTTCTCCCTTACCAAATCTGGTTACTAGGGCAGCAGAGCCTCAATGGAAGTCGTGTTCTAGATTGGAATGTAGAACGGAATGTGCCAGGAGAAAGCCCCTCAAGTTTGTCTCACTACTTCTTGTTCGTGTTTTTAATTTAATTTTTTATTTTTTATTACAGCAAGTTTGAGTACAACGTTTAGCTTGTTGTAGGTGGGCAAGAGGTGGTTCTTTTACACATATACATATGTCTGTTCTTCCTGGGATCCTTTTCCCATGTACGTTATGACAGAATGTTGAGTAGTCTTCTCTTGGTACTCCGTAGGTCTTTGGTGATTATATACGTCTACTGTGTTTGTATATGTCTGTTAACCCCAATATCGTAATGAATTCAATCCTCACACCTTTCATTTGGTGAACCATAAGTTTGTTTAATGAATCTGTGATTGCCCTTCTCCGTGGAAATATCTGCCCTGGTATCAATTTATAGGTAACACCTATAAGTGATATGATATGATATGTGTCTTTCACTTTCTGACTTACTCCAAGTCACGTGATTACCTCGAGACTCATCTACGGTGCTGCAAATGGCATTGTGTCCTTTTTTTCCTTGGCGAATATTCTGTCTTAGCGAGGTCCATATTCTGCAATGTGATTCCCTGAGGGCTGAGGATTAGCTGACCTGGGCAGCCTGACCCTGCCGGCAAGCCCTCCCCAGGTGTGCCTGGGTTGAGGTCAATATAAACAGCACTCCAGGCAGCAATAGCCCCTGCAGCTGTGCCTGACTCCATATCCTCTGCCCCGTCAGCAGTCTCGGGGCTGTGCTGGTGGGAGGGTGTGAGGGTCCACGGCTTTGTGGGTGGCCCGGTGTGAGTGGGGCTCTGCTGGACTTTCGGCAGGAGTTGCCAGGCTGCCACCTGTAAAGAAGAGGATGTGTCACCCATAACTTCCACTGGAATATCTCTCCGGGCTGAGGTGAGGAAGGAAAAAAAGGAGTGGGGGCCGGGACAGGAGGGGTATCTCAGGCAGGGCAATAGAAAGCTTCCAGAAGAGCGCCCGTGGCCAGTACCATCCTGGCTGACCTGCAGGCAACAAGTTGGCCAGCGTGCTGTCGCTGGTGTGGCTCCACGGCCCTTCCTCTAGGCTTTCAAGCCCTTGTACATATTCAGGTGTTTCACCTGGGAAGGGTGGGAACAGTTCAGCAGCATCTGGCCTGGGGCTCAGCTCATGTTTACTCACAGAGGCCTCGGCACGGTCTCCCAGCTTTGCAATGAGGATGCTCCTTGCGTGGGCGGGCGGGGCTGCTGGCTGTATGGGAGATGATTCCCCACCTCTGACCAATTTCAGAATTGTTTACCACTGGAGCAAGTGCCTTGGTAGTGTTTTCCTCTGTATAAATATTAGGTTCAGTTTTTTTATCTTTTTTGGTTCAAGTTAGATTTTACTCCTCTTTTATGTATTTATGGATATAAGCATGGAAATAATTCATTCTTATAAATACATCAGTGTGAATGGAAGAACTTTTTTTCTGTTTTATTTTTACATTTTATTTTTCAAAATATTAAAATTTAATTTAATTTATTTTTTTATACAGTAGGTTATTATTAGTTATCTATTTTATGCATATACATGTATACAGGTCAATCCCAATCTCCCAGCTCATCCCACCACCACCACCCCATGGCTTCCCCCACTTTGTGTCCATACGTTTGTTCTCTACCTCTGTGTCTCTATTTCTGCCCTGCAAACCAGTTCATCTGTACCATTTTTCTAGGTTCCACATATAGGCATTAATATACAATATTGGTTTTTCTCTTTCTGACTTACTTCACTCTGCATGACAGTCTCTAGATCCATCAACTTCTCTACAAATGACCCAGTTTCATTCCTTTTTATGGCTGAGTAATATTCCATTTTATATATGTACCACATCTTTATCCATTCGTCTGTCTGTGGCCATTTATGTTGTTTCCATTACCTGGCTATTGTAAATAGTGCTGCAATGAACATTGTGGTGAATGTGTCTTTGTGATTTATTGTTTTCTCTGGGTATATGCCCAGAAGTGGGATTGCTGGATCCTATGGTAATTCTCTTTTTAGTTTTTTAAAGGAACCTCCATACTGTTCTCCATAGTGACTGTATCAATTTACATTCCCACCAATAGCGGAAGAGGGTTCCTTTTGTCCACACCCTCCCCAGAATTTGTTGTTTGTAGATTATCTGATGATGCCGATTCTAACAGGTGTGAGGTCTTACCTCATTGTAGTTTTGATTTGCATTTCTCTAATAATTAGTGATGTTGAGCAGCTTTTCATGTGCGTCTTGGCCATCTCTCTGTCTTCTTTGAAGAAACGTCTCTTTAGATCTTCTGCCCATTTTTGTATTGGGTTGTTTGTTTTATTAATATTAAGCTGCATGAGCTGTTTATATATATTGGAGATTAAACCTTTGTCCATTGATTCGTTTGTGAACGTTTTCGCCCATTCTGAGGGTTGCCTTTTTCCATTCCCGTTTTTTTAACAAAGAAAGAAAGCAAGCAAAAGAAGCAGAACACTAATGTGCGTGAAATATGCCTCTTGAAACTGTCGTTTTGAAATATGGACGTCTTTTGAATTTTTTGGTCGATATATGACCCCAGGATTTGTTTTCAGGGCAGGTGTCATTTACAGGCCTGTAATGATTTGGAATATCCACTGACCATTAGCGCTGGGATTAAAGCTGCTGTTGTGTGAAACGGCCACAAGGTGGCAGCAGTTCTCCCTTACCAAATCTGGTTACTAGGGCAGCAGAGCCTCAATGGAAGTCATGTTCTAGATTGGAATGTAGAACGGAATGTGCCAGGAGAAAGCCCCTCAAGTTTGTCTCACTACTTCTTGTTCGTGTTTTTAATTTAATTTTTTATTTTTTATTACAGCAAGTTTGAGTACAACGTTTAGCTTGTTGTAGGTGTGCAAGAGGTGGTTCTTTTACACAAATACATATGTCTGTTCTTCCTGGGATCCGTTTCCCATGTACGTTATGACAGAATGTTGAGTAGTCTTCTCTTGGTACTCCGTAGGTCTTTGGTGATTATATACGTCTACTGTGTTTGTATATGTCTGTCAACCCCAATATCGTAATGAATTCAATCCTCACTCCTTTCCTTTGGTGAACCATAAGTTTGTTTAATGAATCTGTGATTGCCCTTCTCCGTGGAAATATCTGCCCTGGTATCAATTTATAGGTAACACCTATAAGTGATATGGTATGATATGTGTCTTTCACTTTCTGACTTACTCCAAGTCACGTGATTACCTCTAGACTCATCTACGGTGCTGCAAATGGCATTGTGTGCTTTTTTTCCTTGGCGAATATTCTGTCTTAGCGAGTTCCATTTTCTGCAATGTGATTCCCTGAGAGCTGAGGATTAGCTGACCTGGGCAGCCTGACACTGCCGGCAAGCCCTCCCCAGTTCTGCCTGGGTTGAGGTCAATATAAACAGCACTCCAGGCAGCAATAGCCCCTGCAGCTGTGCCTGACTCCATATTCTCTGCCCAGTCAGCAGTCTCGGGTCTGTGCTGGTGGGAGGGTGTGAGGTTCCACGGCTTTGTGGGTGGCCCGGTGTGAGTGGGGCTCTGCTGGACTTTCTGCAGGAGTTGCCAGGCTGCCACCTGTAAAGAAGAGGATGTGTCACCCATAACTTCCACTGGAATATCTCTCCGGGCTGAGGTGAGTAAGGAAAAAAAGGAGTGGGGGCCGGGACAGGAGGGGTATCTCAGGCAGGGCAATGGAAAGGTCCAGAAGAGCGCCCGTGGCCAGGACCATCCTGGCTCACCTGCAGGCACCAAGTTGGCCTGCGTGCTGTCACTGTTGTGGCTCCACGGCCCTTCCTCTAGGCTTTCAAGCCCTTGTACATATTCAGGTGTTTCACCAGGGAAGGGTGGGAACAGTTCAGCAGCAGCTGGCCTGGGGCTCAGCTCACGTTTACTCACAGAGGCCTCGGCACTGTCCCGCAGCTTTGCAATAAGGACGCTCCTTGCGTGGGCGGGCGGGGCTGCTGGCTGTATGGGAGATGATTCCCCACCTCTGACCAATTTCAGAATTGTTTACCACTGGAGCAAGTGCCTTGGTAGTGTTTTCCTCTGTATAACTGTTAGGTTCAGTTTTTTTTCTCTTTTTTGGTTCAAGTAAGATTTTATTCCTCTTTTATGTATTTATAGATATAAGCATGGAAATAATTTATTATTATAAATACATCAGTGTGAATGAAGAACTTTTTTATGTTTTATTTTTACATTTTATTTTTAAAAATTTTGAAATTTAATTTTATTTATTTTTTTTATACAGTAGGTTATTATTAGTTATCTATTTTATGCATATACATGTATACAGGTCAATCCCAATCTCCCAACTCATCCCACCACCACCACCCCATGGCTTCCCCC
This sequence comes from Mesoplodon bidens, assembly GCF_964165515.1. Classification (NCBI taxonomy): domain Eukaryota; kingdom Metazoa; phylum Chordata; class Mammalia; order Artiodactyla; family Ziphiidae; genus Mesoplodon; species Mesoplodon bidens. The sequence goes on from NW_027672145.1 coordinate 207,264, forward strand.
ACTTTGTGTCCATACGTTTGTTCTCTACCTCTGTGTCTCTATTTCTGCCCTGCAAACCAGTTCATTTGTAGCATTTTTATAGGTTCCACATATAGGCATTAATATACAATATTTTTCTCTTTCTGACTTACTTCACTCTGTATGACAGTCTCTAGATCCATCAACTTCTCTACAAATGACCCAGTTTCATTCCTTTTTATGGCTGAGTAATATTCCATTTTATATATGTACCACATCTTTATCCTTTCGTCTGTCTGTGGCCATTTAGGTTGCTTCCATTACCTGGCTATTGTAAATAGTGCTGCAATGAACATTGTGGTGAATGTGTCTTTGTGATTTATGGTTTTCTCTGGGTATATGCCCAGAAGTGGGATTGCTGGATCCTATGGTAATTCTCTTTTTAGTTTTTTAAAGGAACCTCCATACTGTTCTCCATAGTGACTGTATCAATTTACATTCCCACCAATAGCGGAAGAGGGTTCCTTTTGTCCACACCCTCCCCAGAATTTGTTGTTTGTAGATTATCTGATGATGCCGATTCTAACAGGTGTGAGGTCTTACCTCATTGTAGTTTTGATTTGCATTTCTCTAATAATTAGTGATGTTGAGCAGCTTTTCATGTGCGTCTTGGCCATCTCTGTGTCTTCTTTGAAGAAACGTCTCTTTAGATCTTCTGCCCATTTTTGTATTGGGTTGTTTGTTTTATTAATATTAAGCTGCATGAGCTGTTTATATATATTGGAGATTAAACCTTTGTCCATTGATTCGTTTGTGAACGTTTTCGCCCATTCTGAGGGTTGCCTTTTTCCATTCCCGTTTTTTTAACAAAGAAAGAAAGCAAGCAAAAGAAGCAGAACACTAATGTGCGTGAAATATGCCTCTTGAAACGGTCGTTTTGAAATATGGACGTCTTTTGAATTTTTTGGTCGATATATGACCCCAGGATTTTTTTTCAGGGCAGGTGTCATTTACAGGCCTGTAATGATTTGGAATATCCACTGACCTTTAGCGCTGGGATTAAAGCTGCTGTTGTGTGAAACGGCCACAAGGTGGCAGCAGTTCTCCCTTACCAAATCTGGTTACTAGGGCAGCAGAGCCTCAATGGAAGTCGCGTTCTAGATTGGAATGTAGAACGGAATGTGCCAGGAGAAAGCCCCTCAAGTTTGTCTCACTACTTCTTGTTCGTGTTTTTAATTTAATTTTTTATTTTTTATTACAGCAAGTTTGAGTACAACGTTTAGCTTGTTGTAGGTGTGCAAGAGGTGGTTCTTTTACACAAATACATATGTCTGTTCTTCCTGGGATCCGTTTCCCATGTACGTTATGACAGAATGTTGAGTAGTCTTCTCTTGGTACTCCGTAGGTCTTTGGTGATTATATACGTCTACTGTGTTTGTATCTGTCTGTTAACCCCAATATCGTAATGAATTCAATCCTCACACCTTTCCTTTGGTGAACCATAAGTTTGTTTAATGAATCTGTGATTGCCCTTCTCCGTGGAAATATCTGCCCTGGTATCAATTTATAGGTAACACCTATAAGTGATATGATATGATATGTGTCTTTCACTTTCTGACTTACTCCAAGTCACGTGATTACCTCGAGACTCATCTACGGTGCTGCAAATGGCATTGTGTCCTTTTTCTCCTTGGCGAATATTCTGTCTTAGCGAGGTCCATGTTCTGCAATGTGATTCCCTGAGGGCTGAGGATTAGCTGACCTGGGCAGCCTGACCCTGCCGGCAAGCCCTCCCCAGGTGTGCCTGGGTTGAGGTCAATATAAACAGCACTCCAGGCAGCAATAGCCCCTGCAGCTGTGCCTGACTCCATATTCTCTGCCCCGTCAGCAGTCTCGGGGCTGTGCTGGTGGGAGGGTGTGAGGGTCCACGGCTTTGTGGGTGGCCCGGTGTGAGTGGGGCTCTGCTGGACTTTCTGCAGGAGTTGCCAGGCTGCCACCTGTAAAGAAGAGGATGTGTCACCCATAACTTCCACTGGAATATCTCTCCGGGCTGAGGTGAGTAAGGAAAAAAAGGAGTGGGGGCCGGGACAGGAGGGGTATCTCAGGCAGGGCAATGGAAAGGTCCAGAAGAGCGCTCGTGGCCAGGACCATCCTGGCTCACCTGCAGGCACCATGTTGGCCTGCGTGCTGTCACTGTTGTGGCTCCATGGCCCTTCCTCTAGGCTTTCAAGCCCTTGTACATATTCAGGTGTTTCACCAGGGAAGGGTGGGAAGAGTTCAGCAGCAGCTGGCCTGGGGCTCAGCTGACGTTTACTCACAGAGGCCTCGGCACTGTACCCCAGCTTTGCAATAAGGACGCTCCTTGCGTGGGCGGGCGGGGCTGCTGGCTGTATGGGAGATGATTCCCCACCTCTGACCAATTTCAGAATTGTTTACCACTGGAGCAAGTGCCTTGGTAGTGTTTTCCTCTGTATAACTGTTAGGTTCAGTTTTTTTTTTCTTTTTTGGTTCAAGTTAGATTTTATTCCTCTTTTATGTATTTATAGATATAAGCATGGAAATAATTCATTATTATAAATACATCAGTGTGAATGAAGAACTTTTTTATGTTTTATTTTTACATTTTATTTTTAAAAATTTTGAAATTTAATTTTATTTATTTTTTTTATACAGTAGGTTATTATTAGTTATCTATTTTATGCATATACATGTATACAGGTCAATCCCAATCTCCCAACTCATCCCACCACCACCACCCCATGGCTTCCCCCACTTTGTGTCCATACGTTTGTTCTCTACCTCTGTGTCTCTATTTCTGCCCTGCAAACCAGTTCATTTGTAGCATTTTTATAGGTTCCACATATAGGCATTAATATACAATATTTTTCTCTTTCTGACTTACTTCACTCTGTATGACAGTCTCTAGATCCATCAACTTCTCTACAAATGACCCAGTTTCATTCCTTTTTATGGCTGAGTAATATTCCATTTTATATATGTACCACATCTTTATCCATTCGTCTGTCTGTGGCCATTTAGGTTGCTTCCATTACCTGGCTATTGTAAATAGAGCTGCAATGAACATTGTGGTGAATGTGTCTTTGTGATTTATGGTTTTCTCTGGGTATATGCCCAGAAGTGGGATTGCTGGATCCTATGGTAATTCTCTTTTTAGTTTTTTAAAGGAACCTCCATACTGTTCTCCATAGTGACTGTATCAATTTACATTCCCAGCAATAGCGGAAGAGGGTTCCTTTTGTCCACACCCTCCCCAGAATTTGTTGTTTGTTGATTATCTGATGATGCCGATTCTAACAGGTGTGAGGTCTTACCTCATTGTAGTTTTGATTTGCATTTCTCTAATAATTAGTGATTTGAGCAGCTTTTCATGTGCGTCTTGGCCATTTCTGTGTCTTCTTTGAAGAAACGTCTATTTAGATCTTCTGCCCATTTTTGTAATGGGTGGTTTGTTTTATTAATATTAAGCTGCATGAGCTGTTTATATATATTGGAGATTAAACCTTTGTCCCTTGATTTGTTTGTGAACGTTTTCGCCCATTCTGAGGGTTGCCTTTTTCCATTCCCGTTTTTTTAACAAAGAAAGAAAGAAAGCAAAAGAAGGAGAACACTAATTTGCGTGAAATATGCCTCTTGAAACTGTCGTTTTGAAATATGGACGTCCTTTGAATTTTTTGGTCGATATATGGACCCAGGATTTATTTTCAGGGCAGGTGTCATTTACAGGCCTATAATGATTTTGAATATCCACTGACCGTTAGCGCTGGGATTAAAGCTGCTGTTGTGTGAAACGGCCACAAGGTGGCAGCAGTTCTCCCTTACCAAATCTGGTTACTATGGCAGGAGAGCCTCAATGGAAGTCGCATTCTAGATTGGAATTTAGAACGGAATGTGCCAGGAGAAAGCCCCTGAAGTTTGTCTCACTACTTCTTGTTCGTGTTTTAAATTTAATTTTTTATTTTTTATTACAGCAAGTTTGAGTACAACGTTTAGCTTGTTGTAGGTGTGCAAGAGGTGGTTCTTTTACACATATACATATGTCTGTTCTTCCTGGGATCCTTTTCCCATGTACGTTATGACAGAATGTTGAGTGGTCTTCTCTTGGTACTCCGTAGGTCTTTGGTGATTATATACGTCTACTGTGTTTGTATATGTCTGTTAACCCCAATATCGTATTGATTTCAATCCTCACACCTTTCCTTTGGTGAACCATAAGTTTGTTTAATGAATCTGTGATTGCCCTTCTCCGTGGAAATATCTGCCCTGGTATCAATTTATAGGTAACACCTATAAGTGATATGATATGATATGTGTCTTTCACTTTCTGACTTACTCCAAGTCACGTGATTACCTCGAGACTCATCTACGGTGCTGCAAATGGCATTGTGTCCTTTTTTTCCTTGGCGAATATTCTGTCTTAGCGAGGTCCTTTTTCTGCAATGTGATTCCCTGAGGGCTGAGGATTAGCTGACCTGGGCAGCCTGACCCTGCCGGCAAGCCCTCCCCAGGTGTGCCTGGGTTGAGGTCAATATAAACAGCACTCCAGGCAGCAATAGCACCTGCAGCTGTGCCTGACTCCATATTCTCTGCCCCGTCAGCAGTCTCGGGGCTGTGCTGGTGGGAGGGTGTGAGGGTCCACGGCTTTGTGGGTGGCCCGGTGTGAGTGGGGCTCTGCTGGACTTTCGGCAGGAGTTGTCAGGCTGCCACCTGTAAATAAGAGGATGTGTCATGCATAACTTCCACTGGAATATCTCTCCGGGCTGAGGTGAGTAAGGAAAAAAGGGAGTGGGGGCCTGGACAGGAGGGGTATCTCAGGCAGGGCAATGGAAAGCTTCCAGAAGAGTGCCCGTTGCCAGGACCATCCTGGCTGACCTGCAGGCACGAAGTTGGCCTGCGTGCTGTCGCTGGTGTGGCTCCACGGCCCTTCCTCTAGGCTTTCAAGCCCTTGTACATATTCAGGTGTTTCACCTGGGAAGGGTGGGAACAGTTCAGCAGCAGCTGGCCTGGGGCTCAGCTCATGTTTACTCACAGAGACCTCGGCACGGTCCCCCAGCTTTGCAATAAGGACGCTCCTTGCGTGGGTGGGCGGGGCTGCTGGCTGTATGGGAGATGATTCCCCACCTCTGACCAATTTCAGAATTGTTTACCACTGGAGCAAGTGCCTTGGTAGAGTTTTCCTCTGTATAACTGTTAGGTTCAGTTTTTTTTTTCTTTTTTGGTTCAAGTTAGATTTTATTCCTCTTTTATGTATTTATAGATATAAGCATGGAAATAATTCATTATTATAAATACATCAGTGTGAATGAAGAACATTTTTATGTTTTATTTTTACATTTTATTTTTAAAAATTTTGAAATTTAATTTTATTTATTTTTTTATACAGTAGGTTATTATTAATTATCTATTTTATGCATATACATGTATACAGGTCAATCCCAATCTCCCAACTCATCCCACCACCACCACCCCATGGCTTCCCCAACTTTGTGTACATACGTTTGTTCTCTACCTCTGTGTCTCTATTTCTGCCCTGCAAACCAGTTCATCTGTAGCATTTTTCTAGGTTCCACATATAGGCATTAATATACAATATGTGTTTTTCTCTTTCTGACTTACTTCACTCTGTATGACAGTCTCTAGATCCATCAACTTCTCTACAAATGACCCAGTTTCATTCCTTTTTATGGCTGAGTAATATTCCATTTTATATATGTACCACATCTTTATCCATTCATCTGTCTGTGGCCATTTAGGTTGCTTCCATTACCTGGCTATTGTAAATAGTGCTGCAATGAACATTGTGGTGAATGTGTCTTTGTGATTTATGGTTTTCTCTGGGTATATGCCCAGAAGTGGGATTGCTGGATCCTATGGTAATTCTCTTTTTAGTTTTTTAAAGGAACCTCCATACTGTACTCCATAGTGACTGTATCAATTTACATTCCCAGCAATAGCGGAAGAGGGTTCCTTTTGTCCACACCCTCCCCAGAATTTGTTGTTTGTTGATTATCTGATGATGCCGATTCTAACAGGTGTGAGGTCTTACCTCATTGTAGTTTTGATTTGCATTTCTCTAATAATTAGTGATTTGAGCAGCTTTTCATGTGCGTCTTGGCCATTTCTGTGTCTTCTTTGAAGAAACGTCTATTTAGATCTTATGCCCATTTTTGTATTGGGTTGTTTGTTTTATTAATATTAAGCTGCATGAGCTGTTTATATATATTGGAGATTAAACCTTTGTCCCTTGATTTGTTTGTGAAAGTTTTCGCCCATTCTGAGGGTTGCCTTTTTCCATTCCCGTTTTTTTAACAAAGAAAGAAAGAAAGCAAAAGAAGCAGAACACTAATGTGCGTGAAATATGCCTCTTGAAACTGTCGTTTTGAAATATGGACGTCCTTTGAATTTTTTGGTCGATATATGGACCCAGGATTTGTTTTCAGGGCTGGTGTCATTTACAGGCCTGTAATGATTTTGAATATCCACTGACCATTAGCGCTGGGAATAAAGCTGCTGTTGTGTGAAACGGCCACAAGGTGGCAGCAGTTCTCCCTTACCAAATCTGGTTATTAGGGCAGCAGAGCCTCAATGGATGTCGCATTCTAGATTGGAATTTAGAACGGAATGTGCCAGGAGAAAGCCCCTGAAGTTTGTCTCACTACTTCTTGTTCGTCTTTCTAATTTAATTTTTTATTTCTTATTACAGCAATTTTGAGAACAACGTTTAGCTTGTTGTAGGTGTGCAAGAGGTGGTTCTTTTACACAAATACATATGTCTGTTCTTCCTGGGATCCGTTTCCCATGTACGTTATGACAGAATGTTGAGTAGTCTTCTCTTGGTACTCCGTAGGTCTTTGGTGATTATATACGTCTACTGTGTTTGTATAGGTCTGTCAACCCCAATATCGTAATGAATTCAATCCTCACACGTTTCCTTTGGTGAACCATAAGTTTGTTTAATGAATCTGTGATTGCCCTTCTCCGTGGAAATATCTGCCCTGGTATCAATTTATAGGTAACACCTATAAGTGATATGGTATGATATGTGTCTTTCACTTTCTGACTTACTCCCAGTCACGTGATTACCTCTAGACTCATCTACGGTGCTGCAAATGGCATTGTGTGCTTTTTTTCCTTGGCGAATATACTGTCTTAGCGAGGTCCATTTTCTGCAATGTGATTCCCTGAGAGCTGAGGATTAGCTAACCTGGGCAGCCTGACCCTGCCGGCAAGCCCTCCCCAGGTGTGCCTGGATTGAGGTCAATATAAACAGCACTCCAGGCAGCAATAGCACCTGCAGCTGTGCCTGACTCCATATTCTCTGCCCCGTCAGCAGTCTCGGGGCTGTGCTGGTGGGAGGGTGTGAGGGTCCACGGCTTTGTGGGTGGCCCGGTGTGAGTGGGGCTCTGCTGGACTTTCTGCAGGAGTTGCCAGGCTGCCACCTGTAAAGAAGAGGATGTGTCACCCATAACTTCCACTGGAATATCTCTCCGGGCTGAGGTGAGTAAGGAAAAAAAGGAGTGGGGGCCGGAACAGGAGGGGTATCTCAGGCAGGCAATGGAAAGTTTCCAGAAGAGCGCCCGTGGCCAGGAACATCCTGGCTCACCTGCAGGCACCATGTTGGCCTGCGTGCTGTCGCTGGTGTGGCTCCACGGCCCTTCCTCTAGGCTTTCAAGCCCATGTACATATTCAGGTGTTTCACCTGGGAAGGGTGGGAACAGTTCAGCAGCAGCTGGCCTGGGGCTCAGCTCACGTTTACTCACAGAGGCCTCGGCACGGTCCCCCAGCTTTGCAATAAGGACGCTCCTTGCGTGGGCGGGTGGGGCTGCTGGCTGTATGGGAGATGATTCCCCCCCTCTGACCAATTTCAGAATTGTTTACCACTGGAGCAAGTGCCTTGGTAGTGTTTTCCTCTGTATAACTGTTAGGTTCAGTTTTTTTTTTCTTTTTTGGTTCAAGTTAGATTTTATTCCTCTTTTATGTATTTATGGATATAAGCATGGAAATAATTCATTCTTATAAATACATCAATGTGAATGGAAGAACTTTTTTCTTTTTTATTTTTACATTTTATTTTTTAAAATTTTGAAATTTAATTTTATTTATTTTTTTATACAGTAGGTTTTTATTAGTTGTCTATTTTATGCATATACATGTATACAGGTCAATCCCAATCTCCCAACTCATCCCACCACCACCACCCCATGGCTTCCCCCACTTTGTGTCCATACGTTTGTTCTCTACCTCTGTGTCTCTATTTCTGCCCTGCAAACCAGTTCATCTCTACCATTTTTCTAGATTCCACATATAGGCATTAATATACAATATTTGTTTTTCTCTTTCTGGCTTACTTGACTCTGTATGACAGTCTCTAGATCCATCAACTTCTCTACAAATGACCCAGTTTCATTCCTTTTTATGGCTGAGTAATATTCCATTTTATATATGTACCACATCTTTATCCATTCGTCTGTCTGTGGGCATTTATGTTGCTTCCATAACCTGGCTATTGTAAATAGTGCTGCAATGAACATTGTGGTGAATGTGTCTCTGTGATTTATGGTTTTCTCTGGGTATATGCCCAGAAGTGGGATTGCTGGATCCTATGGTAATTCTCTTTTTAATTTTTTAAAGGAACCTCCATACTGTTCTCCATAGTGACTGTATCAATTTACATTCCCACCAATAGCGGAAGAGGGTTCCTTTTGTCCACACCCACCCCATAATTTGTTGTTTGTAGATTATCTGATGATGCCGATTCTAACAGGTGTGAGGTCTTACCCCATTGTAGTTTTGATTTGCATTTCTCTAATAATTAGTGATGTTGAGCAGCTTTTCATGTGCGTCTTGGCCATCTCTGTGTCTTCTTTGAAGAAACGTCTCTTTAGATTTTCTGCCCATTTTTGTATTGGGTTGTTTGTTTTATTAATATTAAGCTGCATGAGCTGTTTATATATATTGGAGATTAAACCTTGGTCCATTGATTCGTTTGTGAACGTTTTCGCCCATTCTGAGGGTTGCCTTTCTCCATTCCCGTATTTTTTAACAAAGAAAGAAAGAAAGCAAAAGAAGCAGAACACTAATGTGCGTGAAATATGCCTCTTGAAACTGTCGTTTTGAAATATGGACGTCTTTTGAATTTTTTGGTCGATATATGACCCCAGGATTTGTTTTCAGGGCAGGTGTCATTTACAGGCCTGTAATGATTTGGAATATCCACTGACCATTAGCGCTGGCATTAAACCTGCAGTTGTGTGAAACGGCCACAAGGTGGCAGCCGTTCTCCCTTACCAAATCTGGTTACTAGGGCAGCAGAGCCTCAATGGAAGTCGTGTTCTAGATTGGAATGTAGAACGGAATGTGCCAGGAGAAAGCCCCTCAAGTTTGTCTCACTACTTCTTGTTCGTGTTTTTAATTTAATTTTTTATTTTTTATTACAGCAAGTTTGAGTACAACGTTTAGCTTGTTGTAGGTGGGCAAGAGGTGGTTCTTTTACACATATACATATGTCTGTTCTTCCTGGGATCCTTTTCCCATGTACGTTATGACAGAATGTTGAGTACTCTTCTCTTGGTACTCCGTAGGTCTTTGGTGATTATATACGTCTACTGTGTTTGTATATGTCTGTTAACCCCAATATCGTAATGAATTCAATCCTCACACCTTTCCTTTGGTGAACCATAAGTTTGTTTAATGAATCTGTGCTTGCCCTTCTCCGTGGAAATATCTGCCCTGGTATCAATTTATAGGTAACACCTATAAGTGATATGATATGATATGTGTCTTTCACTTTCTGACTTACTCCAAGTCACGTGATTACCTCGAGACTCATCTACGGTGCTGCAAATGGCATTGTGTCCTTTTTCTCCTTGGCGAATATTCTGTCTTAGCGAGGTCCATATTCTGCAATGTGATTCCCTGAGGGCTGAGGATTAGCTGACCTGGGCAGCCTGACCCTGCCGGCAAGCCCTCCCCAGGTGTGCCTGGGTTGAGGTCAATATAAACAGCACTCCAGGCAGCAATAGCCCCTGCAGCTGTGCCTGACTCCATATCCTCTGCCCCGTCAGCAGTCTCGGGGCTGTGCTGGTGGGAGGGTGTGAGGGTCCACGGCTTTGTGGGTGGCCCGGTGTGAGTGGGGCTCTGCTGGACTTTCGGCAGGAGTTGCCAGGCTGCCACCTGTAAAGAAGAGGATGTGTCACCCATAACTTCCACTGGAATATCTCTCCGGGCTGAGGTGAGGAAGGAAAAAAAGGAGTGGGGGCCGGGACAGGAGGGGTATCTCAGGCAGGGCAATAGAAAGCTTCCAGAAGAGCGCCCGTGGCCAGTACCATCCTGGCTGACCTGCAGGCAACAAGTTGGCCAGCGTGCTGTCGCTGGTGTGGCTCCACGGCCCTTCCTCTAGGCTTTCAAGCCCTTGTACATATTCAGGTGTTTCACCTGGGAAGGGTGGGAACAGTTCAGCAGCATCTGGCCTGGGGCTCAGCTCATGTTTACTCACAGAGGCCTCGGCATGGTCTCCCAGCTTTGCAATGAGGATGCTCCTTGCGTGGGCGGGCGGGGCTGCTGGCTGTATGGGAGATGATTCCCCACCTCTGACCAATTTCAGAATTGTTTACCACTGGAGCAAGTGCCTTGGTAGTGTTTTCCTCTGTATAATTCTTAGGTTCAGTTTTTTTTTTCTTTTTTGGTTCAAGTTAGATTTTATTCCTCATTTATGTATTTATAGATATAAGCATGGAAATAATTCATTCGTATAAATACATCAGTGTGAATGGAAGAACTTTTTTTCTGTTTTACTTTTACATTTTATTTTTTAAAATTTTGAAATTTAATTTTAGTTATTTTTTTTATACAGTAGGTTATTATTAGTTATCTATTTTATGCATAGACATGTATACAGGTCAATCCTAATCTCCCAACTCATCCCACCACCACCACCCCATGGCTTACCCCACTTTGTGTCCATACGTTTGTTCTCTACCTCTGTGTCTCTATTTCTGCCCTGCAAACCAGTTCATCTCTACCATTTTTCTAGGTTCCACATATAGGCATTAATATACAATATTTGTTTTTCTCTTTCTGACTTACTTCACTCTGTATGACAGTCTCTAGATCCATCAACTTCTCTACAAATGACCCAGTTTCATTCCTTTTTATGGCTGAGTAATATTCCATTTTATATATGTACCACATCTTTATCCATTCGTCTGTCTGTGGGCATTTAGGTTGCTTCCATTACCTGGCTATTGTAAATAGTGCTGCAATGAACATTGTGGTGAATGTGTCTCTGTGATTTATGGTTTTCTCTGGGTATATGCCCAGAATTGGGATTGCTGGATCCTATGGTAATTCTCTTTTTAGTTTTTTAAAGGAACCTCCATACTGTTCTCCATAGTGACTGTATCAATTTACATTCCCACCAATAGCGGAAGAGGGTTCCTTTTGTCCACACCCTCCCCAGAATTTGTTGTTTGTAGATTATCTGATGATGCCGATTCTAACAGGTGTGAGGTTTTACCTCATTGTAGTTTTGATTTGCATTTCTCTAATAATTAGTGATGTTGAGCAGCTTTTCATGTGCGTCTTGGCCATCTCTGTGTCTTCTTTGAAGAAACGTCTCTTTAGATCTTCTGCCCATTTTTGTATTGGGTTGTTTGTTTTATTAATATTAAGCTGCATGAGCTGTTTATATATATTGGAGATTAAACCTTTGTCCATTGATTCGTTTGTGAACGTTTTTGCCCATTCTGAGGGTTGCCTTTTTCCATTCCCGTTCTTTTAACAAAGAAAGAAAGAAAGCAATAGAAGCATAACACTAATGTGCGTGAAATATGCCTCTTGAAACTGTCGTTTTGAAATATGGACGTCTTTTGAATTTTTTGGTCGATATATGACCCCAGGATTTGTTTTCAGGGCAGGTGTCATTTACAGGCCTGTAATGATTTGGAATATCCACTGACCATTAGCGCTGGCATTAAATCTGCAGTTGTGTGAAACGGCCACAAGGTGGCAGCAGTTCTCCCTTACCAAATCTGGTTACTAGGGCAGCAGAGCCTCAATGGAAGTCGTGTTCTAGATTGGAATGTAGAACGGAATGTGCCAGGAGAAAGCCCCTCAAGTTTGTCTCACTACTTCTTGTTCGTGTTTTTAATTTAATTTTTTATTTTTTATTACAGCAAGTTTGAGTACAACGTTTAGCATGTTGTAGGTGTGCAAGAGGTGGTTCTTTTACACATATACATATGTCTGTTCTTCCTGGGATCCTTTTCCCATGTACGTTATGACAGAATGTTGAGTAGTCTTCTCTTGGTACTCCGTAGGTCTTTGGTGATTATATACGTCTACTGTGTTTGTATCTGTCTGTTAACCCCAATATCGTAATGAATTCAATCCTCACACCTTTCCTTTGGTGAACCATAAGTTTGTTTAATGAATCTGTGATTGCCCTTCTCCGTGGAAATATCTGCCCTGGTATCAATTTATAGGTAACACCTATAAGTGATATGATATGATATGTGTCTTTCACTTTCTGACTTACTCCAAGTCACGTGATTACCTCGAGACTCATCTACGGTGCTGCAAATGGCATTGTGTCCTTTTTCTCCTTGGCGAATATTCTGTCTTAGCGAGGTCCATTTTCTGCAATGTGATTCCCTGAGGGCTGAGGATTAGCTGACCTGGGCAGCCTGACCCTGCCGGCAAGCCCTCCCCAGGTGTGCCTGGGTTGAGGTCAATATAAACAGCACTCCAGGCAGCAATAGCCCCTGCAGCTGTGCCTTACTCCATATTCTCTGCCCCGTCAGCAGTCTCGGGGCTGTGCTGGTGGGAGGGTGTGAGGGTCCACGGCTTTGTGGGTGGCCCGGTGTGAGTGGGGCTCTGCTGGACTTTCGGCAGGAGTTGCCAGGCTGCCACCTGTAAAGAAGAGGATGTGTCACCCATAACTTCCACTGGAATATCTCTCCGGGCTGAGGTGAGGAAGGAAAAAAAGGAGTGGGGGCCGGGACAGGAGGGGTATCTCAGGCAGGGCAATAGAAAGCTTCCAGAAGAGCGCCCGTGGCCAGTACCATCCTGGCTGACCTGCAGGCAACAAGTTGGCCAGCGTGCTGTCGCTGGTGTGGCTCCACGGCCCTTCCTCTAGGCTTTCAAGCCCTTGTACATATTCAGGAGTTTCACCTGGGAAGGGTGGGAACAGTTCAGCAGCATCTGGCCTGGGGCTCAGCTCATGTTTACTCACAGAGGCCTCGGCACGGTCTCCCAGCTTTGCAATGAGGATGCTCCTTGCGTGGGCGGGCGGGGCTGCTGGCTGTATGGGAGATTTTTCCCCACCTCTGACCAATTTCAGAATTGTTTACCACTAGAGCAAGTGCCTTGGTAGGGTTTTCCTCTGTATAATTCTTAGGTTCAGTTTTTTTTTTTTTTTTGGTTCAAGTTAGATTTTATTCCTCATTTATGTATTTATAGTTATAAGCATGGAAATAATTCAATCGTATAAATACATCAGTGTGAATGGAAGAACTTTTTTTCTGTTTTACTTTTACATTTTATTTTTTTAAATTTTGAAATTTAATTTTAGTTATTTTTTTTATACAGTAGGTTATTATTAGTTATCTATTTTATGCATAGACATGTATACAGGTCAATCCTAATCTCCCAACTCATCCCACCACCACCTCCCCATGGCTTACCCCACTTTGTGTCCATACGTTTGTTCTCTACCTCTGTGTCTCTATTTCTGCCCTGCAAACCAGTTCATCTCTACCATTTTTCTAGGTTCCACATATAGGCATTAATATACAATATTTGTTTTTCTCTTTCTGACTTACTTCACTCTGTATGACAGTCTCTAGATCCATCAACTTCTCTACAAATGACCCAGTTTCATTCCTTTTTATGGCTGAGTAATATTCCATTTTATATATGTACCACATCTTTATCCATTCGTCTGTCTGTGGGCATTTAGGTTGCTTCCATTACCTGGCTATTGTAAATAGTGCTGCAATGAACATTGTGGTGAATGTGTCTTTGTGATTTATGGTTTTCTCTGGGTATATGCCCAGAAGTGGGATTGCTGGATCCTATGGTAATTCTCTTTTTAGTTTTTTAAAGGAACCTCCATACTGTTCTCCATAGTGACTGTATCAATTTACATTCCCACCAATAGCGGAAGAGGGTTCCTTTTGTCCACACCCTCCCCAGAATTTGTTGTTTGTAGATTATCTGATGATGCCGATTCTAACAGGTGTGAGGTCTTACCCCATTGTAGTTTTGATTTGCATTTCTCTAATAATTAGTGATGTTGAGCAGCTTTTCATGTGCGTCTTGGCCATCTCTGTGTCTTCTTTGAAGAAACGTCTCTTTAGATCTTCTGCCCATTTTTGTATTGGGTTGTTTGTTTTATTAATATTAAGCTGCATGAGCTGTTTATATATATTGGAGATTAAACCTTTGTCCATTGATTCGTTTGTGAACGTTTTTGCCCATTCTGAGGGTTGCCTTTTTCCATTCCCGTTCTTTTAACAAAGAAAGAAAGAAAGCAAAAGAAGCAGAACACTAATGTGCGTGAAATATGCCTCTTGAAACTGTCGTTTTGAAATATGGACGTCTTTTGAATTTTTTGGTCGATATATGACCCCAGGATTTGTTTTCAGGGCAGGTGTCATTTACAGGCCTGTAATGATTTGGAATATCCACTGACCATTAGCGCTGGGATTAAAGCTGCTGTTGTGTGAAACGGCCACAAGTTGGCAGCAGTTCTCCCTTACCAAATCTGGTTACTAGGGCAGCAGAGCCTCAATGGAAGTCGCGTTCTAGATTGGAATGTAGAACGGAATGTGCCAGGAGAAAGCCCCTCATGTTTGTCTCACTACTTCTTGTTCGTGTTTTTAATTTAATTTTTTATTTTTTATTACAGCAAGTTTGAGTACAACGATTAGCTTGTTGTAGGTGTGCAAGAGGTGGTTCTTTTACACATATACATATGTCTGTTTTTCCTGGGATCCTTTTCCCATGTACGTTATGACAGAATGTTGAGTAGTCTTCTCTTGGTACTCCGTAGGTCTTTGGTGATTATATACGTCTACTGTGTTTGTATCTGTCTGTTAACCCCAATATCGTAATGAATTCAATCCTCACACCTTTCCTTTGGTGAACCATAAGTTTGTTTAATGAATCTGTGATTGCCCTTCTCCGTGGAAATATCTGCCCTGGTATCAATTTATAGGTAACACCTATAAGTGATATGATATGATATGTGTCTTTCACTTTCTGACTTACTCCAAGTCACGTGATTACCTCGAGACTCATCTACGGTGCTGCAAATGGCATTGTGTCCTTTTTCTCCTTGGCGAATATTCTGTCTTAGCGAGGTCCATTTTCTGCAATGTGATTCCCTGAGGGCTGAGGATTAGCTGACCTGGGCAGCCTGACCCTGCCGGCAAGCCCTCCCCAGGTGTGCCTGGGTTGAGGTCAATATAAACAGCACTCCAGGCAGCAATAGCCCCTGCAGCTGTGCCTGACTCCATATTCTCTGCCCCGTCAGCAGTCTCGGGGCTGTGCTGGTGGGAGGGTGTGAGGGTCCACGGCTTTGTGGGTGGCCCGGTGTGAGTGGGGCTCTGCTGGACTTTCGGCAGGAGTTGCCAGGCTGCCACCTGTAAAGAAGAGGATGTGTCACCCATAACTTCCACTGGAATATCTCTCCGGGCTGAGGTGAGGAAGGAAAAAAAGGAGTGGGGGCCGGGACAGGAGGGGTATCTCAGGCAGGGCAATAGAATGCTTCCAGAAGAGCGCCCGTGGCAGTACCATCCTGGCTGACCTGCAGGCACCAAGTTGGCCTGCGTGCTGTCGCTGGTGTGGGTCCACGGCCCTTCCTCTAGGCTTTCAAGCCCTTGTACATATTCAGGTGTTTCACCTGGGAAGGGTGGGAACAGTTCAGCAGCATCTGGCCTGGGGCTCAGCTCACGTTTACTCACAGAGGCCTCGGCACGGTCTCCCAGCTTTGCAATGAGGATGCTCCTTGCGTGGGCGGGCGGGGCTGCTGGCTGTATGGGAGATGATTCCCCACCTCTGACCAATTTCAGAATTGTTTACCACTGGAGCAAGTGCCTTGGTAGTGTTTTCCTCTGTATAATTCTTAGGTTCAGTTTTTTTTTCTTTTTTGGTTCAAGTTAGATTTTATTCCTCATTTATGTATTTATAGATATAAGCATGGAAATAATTCATTCGTATAAATACATCTGTGTGAATGGAAGAACTTTTCTTCTGTTTTATTTTTACATTTTATTTTTTAAAATTTTGAAATTTAATTTTAGTTATTTTTTATACAGTAGGTTATTATTAGTTATCTATTTTATGCATAGACATGTATACAGGTCAATCCTAATCTCCCAACTCATCCCACCACCACCACCCCATGGCTTCCCCCACTTTGTGTCCATACGTTTGTTCTCTACCTCTGTGTCTCTATTTCTGCCCTGCAAACCAGTTCATCTCTACCATTTTTCTAGGTTCCACATATAGGCATTAATATACAATATTTGTTTTTCTCTTTCTGGCTTACTTGACTCTGTATGACAGTCTCTAGATCCATCAACTTTTCTACAAATGACCCAGTTTCATTCCTTTTTATGGCTGAGTAATATTCCATTTTATATATGTACCACATCTTTATCCATTCGTCTGTCTGTGGGCATTTATGTTGCTTCCATAACCTGGCTATTGTAAATAGTGCTGCAATGAACATTGTGGTGAATGTGTGTCTGTGATTTATGGTTTTCTCTGGGTATATGCCCAGAAGTGGGATTGCTGGATCCTATGGTAATTCTCTTTTTAGTTTTTTAAAGGAACCTCCATACTGTTCTCCATAGTGACTGTATCAATTTACATTCCCACCAATAGCGGAAGAGGGTTCCTTTTGTCCACACCCTCCCCAGAATTTGTTGTTTGTAGATTATCTGATGATGCCGATTCTAACAGGTGTGAGGTCTTACCTCATTGTAGTTTTGATTTGCATTTCTCTAATAATTAGTGATGTTGAGCAGCTTTTCATGTGCGTCTTGGCCATCTCTGTGTCTTCTTTGAAGAAACGTCTCTTTAGATCTTCTGCCCATTTTTGTATTGGGATGTTTGTTTTATTAGTATTAAGCTGCATGAGCTGTTTATATATATTGGAGATTAAACCTTTGTCCATTGATTCGTTTGTGAACGTTTTCGCCCATTCTGACGGTTGCCTTTCTCCATTCCCGATTTTTTTAACAAAGAAAGAAAGAAAGCAAAAGAAGCAGAACACTAATGTGCGTGAAATATGCCTCTTGAAACTGTCGTTTTGAAATATGGACGTCTTTTGAATTTTTTGGTCGATATATGACCCCAGGATTTGTTTTCAGGGCAGGTGTCATTTACAGGCCTGTAATGATTTGGAATATCCACTGACCATTAGCGCTGGCATTAAACCTGCAGTTGTGTGAAACGGCCACAAGGTGGCAGCAGTTCTCCCTTACCAAATCTGGTTACTAGGGCAGCAGAGCCTCAATGGAAGTCGTGTTCTAGATTAGAATGTAGAACGGAATGTGCCAGGAGAAAGCCCCTCAAGTTTGTCTCACTACTTCTTGTTCGTGTTTTTAATTTAATTTTTTATTTTTTATTACAGCAAGTTTGAGTACAAAGTTGAGCTTGTTGTAGGTGTGCAAGAGGTGGTTCTTTTACACATATACATATGTCTGTTCTTCCTGGGATCCTTTTCCCATGTACGTTATGACAGAATGTTGAGTAGTCTTCTCTTGGTACTCCGTAGGTCTTTGGTGATTATATACGTCTACTGTGTTTGTATCTGTCTGTTAACCCCAATATCGTAATGAATTCAATCCTCACACCTTTCCTTTGGTGAACCATAAGTTTGTTTAATGAATCTGTGATTGCCCTTCTCCGTGGAAATATCTGCCCTGGTATCAATTTATAGGTAACACCTATAAGTGATATGATATGATATGTGTCTTTCACTTTCTGACTTACTCCAAGTCACGTGATTACCTCGAGACTCATCTACGGTGCTGCAAATGGCATTGTGTCCTTTTTTTGCTTGGCGTATATTCTGTCTTAGCGAGGTCCATATTCTGCAATGTGATTCCCTGAGGGCTGAGGATTAGCTGACCTGGGCAGCCTGAACCTGCCGGCAAGCCCACCCAAGGTGTGCCTGGGTTGAGGTCAATATAAACAGCACTCCAGGCAGCAATAGCCCCTGCAGCTGTGCCTTACTCCATATTCTCTGCCCCGTCAGCAGTCTCGGGGCTGTGCTGGTGGGAGGGTGTGAGGGTCCACGGCTTTGTGGGTGGCCCGGTGTGAGTGGGGCTCTGCTGGACTTTCGGCAGGAGTTGCCAGGCTGCCACCTGTAAAGAAGAGGATGTGTCACCCATAACTTCCACTGGAATATCTCTCCGGGCTGAGGTGAGGAAGGAAAAAAAGGAGTGGGGGCCGGGACAGGAGGGGTATCTCAGGCAGGGCAATAGAAAGCTTCCAGAAGAGCGCCCGTGGCCAGTACCATCCTGGCTGACCTGCAGGCACCAAGTTGGCCTGCGTGCTGTCACTGGTGTGGCTCCACGGCCCTTCCTCTAGGCTTTCAAGCCCTTGTACATATTCAGGTGTTTCACCTGGGAAGGGTGGGAAGAGTTCAGCAGCATCTGGCCTGGGGCTCAGCTCACGTTTACTCACAGAGGCCTCGGCACGGTCTCCCAGATTTGCAATGAGGATGCTCCTTGCGTGGGTGGGCGGTGCTGCTGGCTGTATGGGAGATGATTCCCCACCTCTGACCAATTTCAGAATTGTTTACCAATGGAGCAATTGCCTTGGTAGTGTCTTCCTCTGTATAACTGTTAGGTTCAGTTTTTTTTTTTCTTTTTTGGGTCAAGTTAGATTTTATTCCTCATTTATGTATTTATAGATATAAGCATGGAAATAATTCATTCATATAAATACATCAGTGTGAATGGAACAACTTTTTTTCTGTTTTATTTTTACATTTTATTTTTTAAAATTTTGAAATTTAATTTTAGTTATTTTTTATACAGTAGGTTATTATTAGTTATCTATTTTATGCATAGACATGTATAGAGGTCAATCCTAATCTCCCAACTCATCCCACCACCGCCACCCCATGGCTTCCCCCACTTTGTGTCCATACGTTTGTTCTCTACCTCTGTGTGTCTATTTCTGCCCTGCAAACCAGTTCATCTCTACCATTTTTCTAGGTTCCACATATAGGCATTAATATACAATATTTGTTTTTCTCTTTGTGACTTACTTCACTCTGTATGACAGTCTCTAGATCCATCAACTTCTCTACACATGACCCAGTTTCATTCCTTTTTATGGCTGAGTAATATTCCATTTTATATATGTACCACATCTTTATCCATTCGTCTGTCTGTGGGCACTTATGTTGCTTCCATAACCTGGCTATTCTAAATAGTGCTGCAATGAACATTGTGGTGAATGTGTCTCTGTGATTTATGGTTTTCTCTGGGTATATGCCCAGAAGTGGGATTGCTGGATCCTATGGTAATTCTCTTTTTAGTTTTTTAAAGGAACCTCCATACTGTTCTCCATAGTGACTGTATCAATTTACATTCCCACCAATAGCGGAAGAGGGTTCCTTTTGTCCACACCCTCCCCAGAGTTTGTTCTTTGTAGATTATCTGATGATGCCGATTCTAACAGGTGTGAGGTCTTACCTCATTGTAGTTTTGATTTGCATTTCTCTAATAATTAGTGATGTTGAGCAGCTTTTCATGTGCGTCTTGGCCATCTCTGTGTCTTCTTTGAAGAAACGTCTCTTTAGATCTTCTGCCCATTTTTGTATTGGGTTGTTTGTTTTATTAATATTAAGCTGCATGAGCTGTTTATATATATTGGAGATTAAACCTTTGTCCATTGATTCGTTTGTGAACGTTTTCGCCCATTCTGAGGGTTGCCTTTCTCCATTCCCGTTTTTTTTAACAAAGAAAGAAAGAAAGCAAAAGAAGCAGAACACTAATGTGCGTGAAATATGCCTCTTGAAACTGTCGTTTTGAAATATGGACGTCTTTTGAATTTTTTGGTCGATATATGACCCCAGGAATTGTTTTCAGGGCAGGTGTCATTTACAGGCCTGTAATGATTTGGAATATCCACTGACCATTAGCGCTGGCATTAAACCTGCAGTTGTGTGAGACGGCCACAAGGTGTCAGCAGTTCTCCCTTACCAAATCTGGTTACTAGGGCAGCAGAGACTCAATGGAAGTCGTGTTCTAGATTGGAATGTAGAACGGAATGTGCCAGTAGAAAGCCCCTCAAGTTTGTCTCACTACTTCTTGTTCGTGTTCTTA
Source organism: Mesoplodon bidens (assembly GCF_964165515.1). Taxonomy (NCBI): domain Eukaryota; kingdom Metazoa; phylum Chordata; class Mammalia; order Artiodactyla; family Ziphiidae; genus Mesoplodon; species Mesoplodon bidens. Next base: position 227,591 of record NW_027672145.1, read on the forward strand.
ATTTAATTTTTTATTTTTTATTACAGCAAATTTGAGTACAACGTTTAGCTTGTTGTAGGTGTGCAAGAGGTGGTTCTTTTACACATATACATATGTCTGTTCTTCCTGGGATCCTTTTCCCATGTACGTTATGACAGAATGTTGAGTAGTCTTCTCTTGGTACTCCGTAGGTCTTTGGTGATTATATACGTCTACTGTGTTTGTATCTGTCTGTTAACCCCAATATCGTAATGAATTCAATCCTCACACCTTTCCTTTGGTGAACCATAAGTTTGTTTAATGAATCTGTGATTGCCCTTCTCCGTGGAAATATCTGCCCTGGTATCAATTTATAGGTAACACCTATAAGTGATATGATATGATATGTGTCTTTCACTTTCTGACTTACTCCAAGTCACGTGATTACCTCTAGACTCATCTACGGTGCTGCAAATGGCATTGTGTCCTTTTTTTCCTTGGCGAATATTCTGTCTTAGCGAGGTCCATTTTCTGCAATGTGATTCCCTGAGGGCTGAGGATTAGCTGACCTGGGCAGCCTGACCCTGCCGGCAAGCCCTCCCCAGGTGTGCCTGGGTTGAGGTCAATATAAACAGCACTCCAGGCAGCAATAGCCCCTGCAGCTGTGCCTGACTCCATATTCTCTGCCCCGTCAGCAGTCTCGGGGCTGTGCTGGTGGGAGGGTGTGAGGGTCCACGGCTTTGTGGGTGGCCCGGTGTGAGTGGGGCTCTGCTGGACTTTCGGCAGGAGTTGCCAGGCTGCCACCTGTAAAGAAGAGGATGTGTCACCCATAACTTCCACTGGAATATCTCTCCGGGCTGAGGTGAGGAAGGAAAAAAAGGAGTGGGGGCTGGGACAGGAGGGGTATCTCAGGCAGGGCAATAGAAAGCTTCCAGAAGAGCGCCCGTGGCCAGTACCATCCTGGCTGACCTGCAGGCACCAAGTTGGCCAGCGTGCTGTCGCTGGTGTGGCTCCACGGCCCTTCCTCTAGGCTTTCAAGCCCTTGTACATATTCAGGTGTTTCACCTGGGAAGGGTGGGAACAGTTCAGCAGCATCTGGCCTGGGGCTCAGCTCACGTTTACTCACAGAGGCCTCGGCACGGTCTCCCAGCTTTGCAATGAGGATGCTCCTTGCGTGGGCGGGCGGGGCTGCTGGCTGTATTGGAGATGATTCCCCACCTCTGACCAATTTCAGAATTGTTTACCACTGGAGCAAGTGCCTTGGTAGTGTTTTCCTCTGTATAACTGTTAGGTTCAGTTTTTTTTCTTCTTTTTTGGTTCAAGTTAGATTTTATTCCTCATTTATGTATTTATAGATATAAGCATGGAAATAATTCATTCGTATAAATACATCAGTGTGAATGGAAGAACTTTTTTTCTGTTTTATTTTTACATTTTATTTTTTAAAATTTTGAAATTTAATTTTAGTTATTTTTTTATACAGTAGGTTATTATTAGTTATCTATTTTATGCATAGACATGTATACAGGTCAATCCTAATCTCCCAACTCATCCCACCACCACCACCCCATGGCTTCCCCCACTTTGTGTCCATACGTTTGTTCTCTACCTCTGTGTCTCTATTTCTGCCCTGCAAACCAGTTCATCTCTACCATTTTTCTAGGTTCCACATATAGGCATTAATATACAATATTTGTTTTTCTCTTTCTGGCTTACTTGACTCTGTATGACAGTCTCTAGATCCATCAACTTCTCTACAAATGACCCAGTTTCATTCCTTTTTGTGGCTGAGTAATATTCCATTTTATATATGTAACACATCTTTATCCATCCGTCTGTCTGTGGGCATTTATGTTGCTTCCATAACCTGGCTATTGTAAATTGTGCTGCAATGAACATTGTGGTGAATGTGTCTCTGTGATTTATGGTTTTCTCTGGGTATATGCCCAGAAGTGGGATTGCTGGATCCTATGGTAATTCTCTTTTTAGTTTTTTAAAGGAACCTCCATACTGTTCTCCATAGTGACTGTATCAATTTACATTCCCACCAATAGCGGAAGAGGGTTCCTTTTGTCCACACCCTCCCCAGAGTTTGTTGTTTGTAGATTATCTGATGATGCCGATTCTAACAGGTGTGAGGTCTTACCTCATTGTAGTTTTGATTTGCATTTCTCTAATAATTAGTGATGTTGAGCAGCTTTTCATGTGCGTCTTGGCCATCTCTGTGTCTTCTTTGAAGAAACGTCTCTTTAGATCTTCTGCCCATTTTTGTATTGGGTTGTTTGTTTTATTAGTATTAAGCTGCATGAGCTGTTTATATATATTGGAGATTAAACCTTTGTCCATTGATTCGTTTGTGAACGTTTTCGCCCATTCTGAGGGTTGCCTTTCTCCATTCCCGTTTTTTTTAACAAAGAAAGAAAGAAAGCAAAAGAAGCAGAACACTAATGTGCGTGTAATATGCCTCTTGAAACTGTCGTTTTGAAATATGGACGTCTTTTGAATTTTTTGGTCGATATATGACCCCAGGATTTGTTTTCAGGGCAGGTGTCATTTACAGGCCTGTAATGATTTGGAATATCCACTGACCATTAGCGCTGGCATTAAACCTGCAGTTGTGTTAAACGGCCACAAGGTGGCAGCAGTTCTCCCTTACCAATTCTGGTTACTAGGGCAGCAGAGACTCAATGGAAGTCGTGTTCTAGATTGGAATGTAGAACGGAATGTGCCAGGAGAAAGCCCTTCAAGTTTGTCTCACTACTTCTTGTTCGTGTTCTTAATTTAATTTTTTTTTTTTATTACAGCAAGTTTGAGTACAACGTTTAGCTTGTTGTAGGTGTGCAAGAGGTGGTTCTTTTACACATATACATATGTCTGTTCTTCCTGGGATCCTTTTCCCATGTACGTTATGACAGAATGTTGAGTAGTCTTCTCTTGGTACTCCGTAGGTCTTTGGTGATTATATACGTCTACTGTGTTTGTATCTGTCTGTTAACACGAATATCGTAATGAATTCAATCCTCACACCTTTCCTTTGGTGAACCATAAGTTTGTTTAATGAATCTGTGATTGCCCTTCTCCGTGGAAATATCTGCCCTGGTATCAATTTATAGGTAACACCTATAAGTGATATGATATGATATGTGTCTTTCACTTTCTGACTTACTCCAAGTCACGTGATTACCTCGAGACTCATCTACGGTGCTGCAAATGGCATTGTGTCCTTTTTCTTCTTGGCGAATATTCTGTCTTAGCGAGGTCCATTTTCTGCAATGTGATTCCCTGAGGGCTGAGGATTAGCTGACCTGGGCAGCCTGACCCTGCCGGCAAGCCCTCCCCAGGTGTGCCTGGGTTGAGGTCAATATAAACAGCACTCCAGGCAGCAATAGCCCCTGCAGCTGTGCCTGACTCCATATTCTCTGCCCCGTCAGCAGTCTCGGGGCTGTGCTGGTGGGAGGGTGTGAGGGTCCACGGCTTTGTGGGTGGCCCGGTGTGAGTGGGGCTCTGCTGGACTTTCGGCAGGAGTTGCCAGGCTGCCTCCTGTAAAGAAGAGGATGTGTCACCCATAACTTCCACTGGAATATCTCTCCGGGCTGAGGTGAGGAAGGAAAAAAAGGAGTGGGGGCCGGGACAGGAGGGGTATCTCAGGCAGGGCAATAGAAAGCTTCCAGAAGAGCGCCCGTGGCAGTACCATCCTGGCTGACCTGCAGGCACCAAGTTGGCCTGCGTGCTGTCGCTGGTGTGGCTCCACGGCCCTTCCTCTAGGCTTTCAAGCCCTTGTACATATTCAGGTGTTTCACCTGGGAAGGGTGGGAACAGTTCAGCAGCATCTGGCCTGAGGCTGAGCTCACGTTTACTCACAGAGGCCTCGGCACGGTCTCCCAGGTTTGCAATGAGGATGCTCCTTGCGTGGGCGGGCGGGGCTGCTGGCTGTATGGGAGATGATTCCCCACCTCTGACCAATTTCAGAATTGTTTACCACTGGAGCAATTGCCTTCGTAGTGTTTTCCTGTGTATAATTCTTAGGTTCAGTTTTTTTTTCTTTTTTGGTTCAAGTTTTATTTTATTCCTCATTTATGTATTTATAGATATAAGCATGGAAATAATTCATTCGTATAAATACATCAGTGTGAATGGAAGAACTTTTTTTCTGTTTTATTTTTACATTTTATTTTTTAAAATTTTGAAATTTAATTTTAGTTATTTTTTTATACAGTAGGTTATTATTAGTTATCTATTTTATGCATAGACATGTATACAGGTCAATCCTAATCTCCCAACTCATCCCACCACCACCACCCCATGGCTTCCCCCACTTTGTGTCCATACGTTTGTTCTCTGCCTCTGTGTCTCTATTTCTGCCCTGCAAACCAGTTCATCTCTACCATTTTTCTAGGTTCCACATATAGGCATTAATATACAATATTTGTTTTTCTCTTTCTGACTTACTTCACTCTGTATGACAGTCTCTAGATCCATCAACTTCTCTACAAATGACCCAGTTTCATTCCTTTTTATGGCTGAGTAATATTCCATTTTGTATATGTACCACATCTTTATCCATTTGTCTGTCTGTGGGCATTTATGTTGCTTCCATTACCTGGCTATTGTAAATAGTGCTGCAATGAACATTGTGGTGAATGTGTCTTTGTGATTTATGGTTTTCTTTGGGTATATGCCCAGAAGTGGGATTGCTGGATCCTATGGTAATTCTCTTTTTAGTTTTTTAAAGGAACCTCCATACTGTTCTCCATAGTGACTGTATCAATTTACATTCCCACCAATAGCGGAAGAGGGTTCCTTTTGTCCACACCGTCCCCAGAATTTGTTGATTGTAGATTATCTGATGATGCCGATTCTAACAGGTGTGAGGTCTTACCTCATTGTAGTTTTGATTTGCATTTCTCTAATAATTAGTGATGTTGAGCAGCTTTTCATGTGCGTCTTGGCCATCTCTGTGTCTTCTTTGAAGAAACGTCTCTTTAGATCTTCTGCCCATTTTTGTATTGGGTTGTTTGTTTTATTAATATTAAGCTGCATGAGCTGTTTTTATATATTGGAGATTAAACCTTTGTCCATTGATTCGTTTGTGAACGTTTTCGCCCATTCTGAGGGTTGCCTTTCTCCATTCCCATTTTTTTTAACAAAGAAAGAAAGAAAGCAAAAGAAGCAGAACACTAATGTGCGTGAAATATGCCTCTTGAAACTGTCGTTTTGAAATATGGACGTCTTTTGAATTTTTTGGTCGATATATGACCCCAGGATTTGTTTTCAGGGCAGGTGTCATTTACAGGCCTGTAATGATTTGGAATATCCACTGACCATTAGCGCTGGCATTAAACCTGCAGTTGTGTGAAACGGCCACAAGGTGGCAGCAGTTCTCCCTTACCAAATCTGTTTACTAGGGCAGCAGAGCCTCAATGGAAGTCGTGTTCTAGATTAGAATGTAGAACGGAATGTGCCAGGAGAAAGCCCCTCAAGTTTGTCTCACTACTTCTTGTTCGTGTTTTTAATTTAATTTTTTATTTTTTATTACAGCAAGTTTGAGTACAAAGTTGAGCTTGTTGTAGGTGTGCAAGAGGTGGTTCTTTTACACATATACATATGTCTGTTCTTCCTGGGATCCTTTTCCCATGTACGTTATGACAGAATGTTGAGTAGTCTTCTCTTGGTACTCCGTAGGTCTTTGGTGATTATATACGTCTACTGTGTTTGTATCTGTCTGTTAACCCCAATATCGTAATGAATTCAATCCTCACACCTTTCCTTTGGTGAACCATAAGTTTGTTTAATGAATCTGTGATTGCCCTTCTCCGTGGAAATATCTGCCCTGGTATCAATTTATAGGTAACACCTATAAGTGATATGATATGATATGTGTCTTTCACTTTCTGACTTACTCCAAGTCACGTGATTACCTCGAGACTCATCTACGGTGCTGCAAATGGCATTGTGTCCTTTTTTTCCTTGGCGAATATTCTGTCTTAGCGAGGTCCATATTCTGCATTGTGATTCCCTGAGGGCTGAGGATTAGCTGACCTGGGCAGCCTGACCCTGCCGGCAAGCCCACCCCAGGTGTGCCTTGGTTGAGGTCAATATAAACAGCACTCCAGGCAGCAATAGCCCCTGCAGCTGTGCCTTACTCCATATTCTATGCCCCGTCAGCAGTCTCGGGGCTGTGCTGGTGGGAGGGTGTGAGGGTCCACGGCTTTGTGGGTGGCCCGGTGTGAGTGGGGCTCTGCTGGACTTTCGGCAGGAGTTGCCAGGCTGCCACCTGTAAAGAAGAGGATGTGTCACCCATAACTTCCACTGGAATATCTCTCCGGGCTGAGGTGAGGAAGGAAAAAAAGGAGTGGGGGCCGGGACAGGAGGGGTATCCCAGGCAGGGCAATAGAAAGCTTCCAGAAGAGCGCCCGTGGCAGTACCATCCTGGCTGACCTGCAGGCACCAAGTTGGCCTGCGTGCTGTCGCTGGTGTGGCTCCACGGCCCTTCCTCTAGGCTTTCAAGCCCTTGTACATATTCAGGTGTTTCACCTGGGAAGGGTGGGAACAGTTCAGCAGCATCTGGCCTGGGGCTGAGCTCACGTTTACTCACAGAGGCCTCGGCACGGTCTCCCAGGTTTGCAATGAGGATGCTCCTTGCGTGGGCGGGCGGGGCTGCTGGCTGTATGGGAGATGATTCCCCACCTCTGACCAATTTCAGAATTGTTTACCACTGGAGCAATTGCCTTCGTAGTGTTTTCCTGTGTATAATTCTTAGGTTCAGTTTTTTTTTCTTTTTTGGTTCAAGTTTTATTTTATTCCTCATTTATGTATTTATAGATATAAGCATGGAAATAATTCATTCGTATAAATACATCAGTGTGAATGGAAGAACTTTTTTTCTGTTTTATTTTTACATTTTATTTTTTAAAATTTTGAAATTTAATTTTAGTTATTTTTTTATACAGTAGGTTATTATTAGTTATCTATTTTATGCATAGACATGTATACAGGTCAATCCTAATCTCCCAACTCATCCCACCACCACCACCCCATGGCTTCCCCCACTTTGTGTCCATACGTTTGTTCTCTGCCTCTGTGTCTCTATTTCTGCCCTGCAAACCAGTTCATCTCTACCATTTTTCTAGGTTCCACATATAGGCATTAATATACAATATTTGTTTTTCTCTTTCTGACTTACTTCACTCTGTATGACAGTCTCTAGATCCATCAACTTCTCTACAAATGACCCAGTTTCATTCCTTTTTATGGCTGAGTAATATTCCATTTTGTATATGTACCACATCTTTATCCATTCGTCTGTCTGTGGGCATTTATGTTGCTTCCATTACCTGGCTATTGTAAATAGTGCTGCAATGAACATTGTGGTGAATGTGTCTTTGTGATTTATGGTTTTCTTTGGGTATATGCCCAGAAGTGGAATTGCTGGATCCTATGGTAATTCTCTTTTTAGTTTTTTAAAGGAACCTCCATACTGTTCTCCATAGTGACTGTATCAATTTACATTCCCACCAATAGCGGAAGAGGGTTCCTTTTGTCCACACCGTCCCCAGAATTTGTTGATTGTAGATTATCTGATGATGCCGATTCTAACAGGTGTGAGGTCTTACCTCATTGTAGTTTTGATTTGCATTTCTCTAATAATTAGTGATGTTGAGTAGCTTTTCATGTGCGTCTTGGCCATCTCTGTGTCTTCTTTGAAGAAACGTCTCTTTAGATCTTCTGCCCATTTTTGTATTGGGTTGTTTGTTTTATTAATATTAAGCTGCATGAGCTGTTTTTATATATTGGAGATTAAACCTTTGTCCATTGATTCGTTTGTGAACGTTTTCGCCCATTCTGAGGGTTGCCTTTCTCCATTCCCATTTTTTTTAACAAAGAAAGAAAGAAAGCAAAAGAAGCAGAACACTAATGTGCGTGAAATATGCCTCTTGAAACTGTCGTTTTGAAATATGGACGTCTTTTGAATTTTTTGGTCGATATATGACCCCAGGATTTGTTTTCAGGGCAGGTGTCATTTACAGGCCTGTAATGATTTGGAATATCCACTGACCATTAGCGCTGGCATTAAACCTGCAGTTGTGTGAAACGGCCACAAGGTGGCAGCAGTTCTCCCTTACCAAATCTGGTTACTAGGGCAGCAGAGCCTCAATGGAAGTCGTGTTCTAGATTAGAATGTAGAACGGAATGTGCCAGGAGAAAGCCCCTCAAGTTTGTCTCACTACTTCTTGTTCGTGTTTTTAATTTAATTTTTTATTTTTTATTACAGCAAGTTTGAGTACAACGATTAGCTTGTTGTAGGTGTGCAAGAGGTGGTTCTTTTACACATATACATATGTCTGTTCTTCCTGGGATCCTTTTCCCATGTACGTTATGACAGAATGTTGAGTAGTCTTCTCTTGGTACTCCGTAGGTCTTTGGTGATTATATACGTCTACTGTGTTTGTATCTGTCTGTTAACCCCAATATCGTAATGAATTCAATCCTCACACCTTTCCTTTGGTGAACCATAAGTTTGTTTAATGAATCTGTGATTGCCCTTCTCCGTGGAAATATCTGCCCTGGTATCAATTTATAGGTAACACCTATAAGTGATATGATATGATATGTGTCTTTCACTTTCTGACTTACTCCAAGTCACGTGATTACCTCGAGACTCATCTACGGTGCTGCAAATGGCATTGTGTCCTTTTTTTCCTTGGCGAATATTCTGTCTTAGCGAGGTCCATATTCTGCATTGTGATTCCCTGAGGGCTGAGGATTAGCTGACCTGGGCAGCCTGACCCTGCCGGCAAGCCCACCCCAGGTGTGCCTTGGTTGAGGTCAATATAAACAGCACTCCAGGCAGCAATAGCCCCTGCAGCTGTGCCTTACTCCATATTCTATGCCCCGTCAGCAGTCTCGGGGCTGTGCTGGTGGGAGGGTGTGAGGGTCCACGGCTTTGTGGGTGGCCCGGTGTGAGTGGGGCTCTGCTGGACTTTCGGCAGGAGTTGCCAGGCTGCCACCTGTAAAGAAGAGGATGTGTCACCCATAACTTCCACTGGAATATCTCTCCGGGCTGAGGTGAGGAAGGAAAAAAAGGAGTGGGGGCCGGGACAGGAGGGGTATCTCAGGCAGGGCAATAGAAAGCTTCCAGAAGAGCGCCCGTGGCCAGTACCATCCTGGCTGACCTGCAGGCACCAAGTTGGCCTGCGTGCTGTCACTGGTGTGGCTCCACGGCCCTTCCTCTAGGCTTTCAAGCCCTTGTACATATTCAGGTGTTTCACCTGGGAAGGGTGGGAACAGTTCAGCAGCATCTGGCCTGGGGCTCAGCTCACGTTTACTCACAGAGGCCTCGGCACGGTCTCCCAGCTTTGCAATGAGGATGCTCCTTGCGTGGACGGGCGGGGCTGCTGGCTGTATGGGAGATGATTCCCCACCTCTGACCAATATCAGAATTGTTTACCAATGGAGCAAGTGCCTTGGTAGTGTTTTCCTCTGTATAACTGTTAGGTTCAGTTTTTTTTTTTTCTTTTTTGGTTCAAGTTAGATTTTATTCCTCATTTATGTATTTATACATATAAGCACGGAAATAATTCATTCGTATAAATACATCAGTGTGAATGGAAGAACTTTTTTTCTGTTTTATTTTTACATTTTATTTTTTAAAATTTTGAAATTTAATTTTAGTTATTTTTTTATACAGTAGGTTATTATTAGTTATCTATTTTATGCATAGACATGTATACAGGTCAATCCTAATCTCCCAACTCATCCCACCACCACCACCCCATGGCTTCCCCCACTTTGTGTCCATACGTTTGTTCTCTACCTCTGTGTCTCTATTTCTGCCCTGCAAACCAGTTCATCTCTACCATTTTTCTAGGTTCCACATATAGGCATTAATATACAATATTTGTTTTTCTCTTTCTGAATTACTTCACTCTGTATGACAGTCTCTAGATCCATCAACTTCTCTACAAATGACCCAGTTTCATTCCTTTTTATGGCTGAGTAATATTCCATTTTATATATGTACCACATCTTTATCCATTCGTCTGTCTGTGGGCACTTATGTTGCTTCCATAAGCTGGCTATTGTAAATAGTGCTGCAATGAACATTGTGGTGAATGTGTCTCTGTGATTTATGGTTTTCTCTGGGTATATGCCCAGAAGTGGGATTGCTGGATCCTATGGTAATTCTCTTTTTAGTTTTTTAAAGGAACCTCCATACTGTTCTCCATAGTGACTGTATCAATTTACATTCCCACCAATAGCGGAAGAGGGTTCCTTTTGTCCACACCCTCCCCAGAGTTACTTGTTTGTAGATTATCTGATGATGCCGATTCTAACAGGTGTGAGGTCTTACCTCATTGTAGTTTTGATTTGCATTTCTCTAATAATTAGTGATGTTGAGCAGCTTTTCATGTGCGTCTTGGCCATCTCTGTGTCTTCTTTGAAGAAACGTCTCTTTAGATCTTCTGCCCATTTTTGTATTGGGTTGTTTGTTTTATTAATATTAAGCTGCATGAGCTGTTTATATATATTGGAGATTAAACCTTTGTCCATTGATTCGTTTGTGAACGTTTTCGCCCATTCTGAGGGTTGCCTTTCTCCATTCCCGTTTTTTTTAACAAAGAAAGAAAGAAAGCAAAAGAAGCAGAACACTAATGTGCGTGAAATATGCCTCTTGAAACTGTCGTTTTGAAATATGGACGTCTTTTGAATTTTTTGGTCGATATATGACCCCAGGAATTGTTTTCAGGGCAGGTGTCATTTACAGGCCTGTAATGATTTGGAATATCCACTGACCATTAGCGCTGGCATTAAACCTGCAGTTGTGTGAAACGGCCACAAGGTGGCAGCAGTTCTCCCTTACCAAATCTGGTTACTAGGGCAGCAGAGACTCAATGGAAGTCGTGTTCTAGATTGGAATGTAGAACGGAATGTGCCAGGAGAAAGCCCCTCAAGTTTGTCTCACTACTTCTTGTTCGTGTTCTTAATTTAATTTTTTATTTTTTATTACAGCAAATTTGAGTACAACGTTTAGCTTGTTGTAGGTGTGCAAGAGGTGGTTCTTTTACACATATACTTATGTCTGTTCTTCCTGGGATCCTTTTCCCATGTACGTTATGACAGAATGTTGAGTAGTCTTCTCTTGGTACTCCGTAGGTCTTTGGTGATTATATACGTCTACTGTGTTTGTCTCTGTCTGTTAACACGAATATCGTAATGAATTCAATCCTCACACCTTTCCTTTGGTGAACCATAAGTTTGTTTAATGAATCTGTGATTGCCCTTCTCCGTGGAAATATCTGCCCTGGTATCAATTTATAGGTAACACCTATAAGTGATATGATATGATATGTGTCTTTCACTTTCTGACTTACTCCAAGTCACGTGATTACCACGAGACTCATCTACGGTGCTGCAAATGGCATTGTGTCCTTTTTCTCCTTGGCGAATATTCTGTCTTAGCGAGGTTCATTTTCTGCAATGTGATTCCCTGAGGGCTGAGGATTAGCTGACCTGGGCAGCCTGACCCTGCCGGCAAGCCCTCCCCAGGTGTGCCTGGGTTGAGGTCAATATAAACAGCACTCCAGGCAGCAATAGCCCCTGCAGCTGTGCCTTACTCCATATTCTCTGCCCCATCAGCAATCTCGGGGCTGTGCTGGTGGGAGGGTGTGAGGGTCCACGGCTTTGTGGGTGGCCCGGTGTGAGTGGGGCTCTGCTGGACTTTCGGCAGGAGTTGCCAGGCTGCCACCTGTAAAGAAGAGGATGTGTCACCCATAACTTCCACTGGAATATCTCTCCGGGCTGAGGTGAGGAAGGAGAAAAAGGAGTGGGGGCCGGGACAGGATGGGTATCTCAGGCAGGGCAATAGAAAGCTTCCAGAAGAGCGCCCGTGGCAGTACCATCCTGGCTGACCTGCAGGCACCAAGTTGGCCTGCGTGCTGTCGCTGGTGTGGCTCCACGGCCCTTCCTCTAGGCTTTCAAGCCCTTGTACATATTCAGGTGTTTCACCTGGGAAGGGTGGGAACAGTTCAGCAGCATCTGGCCTGGGGCTCAGCTCACGTTTACTCACAGAGGCCTCGGCACGGGCTCCCAGCTTTGCAATGAGGATGCTCCTTGCGTGGGCGGGCGGGGCTGCTGGCTGTATGGGAGATGATTCCCCACCTCTGACCAATTTCAGAATTGTTTACCACTGGAGCAAGTGCCTTGGTAGTGTTTTCCTCTGTATAATTCTTAGGTTCAGTTTTTTTTTCTTTTTTGGTTCAAGTTAGATTTTATTCCTCATTTATGTATTTATAGATATAAGCATGGAAATAATTCATTCGTATAAATACATCAGTGTGAATGGAAGAACTTTTTTCCTGTTTTATTTTTACATTTTATTTTTTAAAATTTTGAAATTTAATTTTAGTTATTTTTTTATACAGTAGGTTATTATTAGTTATCTATTTTATGCATAGACATGTATACAGGTCAATCCTAATCTCCCAACTCATCCCACCACCACCACCCCATGGCTTCCCCCACTTGGTGTCCATACGTTTGTTCTCTACCTCTGTGTCTCTATTTCTGCCCTGCAAACCAGTTCATCTCTACCATTTTTCTAGGTTCCACATATAGGCATTAATATACAATATTTGTTTTTCTCTTTCTGGCTTACTTCACTCTGTATGACAGTCTCTAGATCCATCAACTTCTCTACAAATGACCCAGTTTCATTCCTTTTTATGGCTGAGTAATATTCCATTTTATATATGTACCACATCTTTATCCATTCGTCTGTCTGTGGGCATTTATGTTGCTTCCATAACCTGGCTATTGTAAATAGTGCTGCAATGAACATTGTGGTGAATGTGTCTCTGTGATTTATGGTTTTCTCAGGGTATATGCCCAGAAGTGGGATTGCTGGATCCTATGGTAATTCTCTTTTTAGTTTTTTAAAGGAACCTCCATACTGTTCTCCATAGTGACTGTATCAATTTACATTCCCACCAATAGCGGAAGAGGGTTCCTTTTGTCCACACCCTCCCCAGAATTTGTTGTTTGTCGATTATCTGATGATGCCGATTCTAACAGGTGTGAGGTCTTACCTCATTGTAGTTTTGATTTGCTTTTCTCTAATAATTAGTGATGTTGAGCAGCTTTTCATGTGCGTCTTGGCCATCTCTGTGTCTTCTTTGAAGAAACGTCTCTTTAGATCTTCTGCCCATTTTTGTATTGGGATGTTTGTTTTATTAGTATTAAGCTGCATGAGCTCTTTCTATATATTGGAGATTAAACCTTTGTCCATTGATTCGTTTGTGAACGTTTTCGCCCATTCTGAGGGTTGCCTTTCTCCATTCCCGTTTTTTTTAACAAAGAAAGAAAGAAAGCAAAAGAAGCAGAACACTAATGTGCGTGAAATATGCCTCTTGAAACTGTCGTTTTGAAATATGGACGTCTTTTGAATTTTTTGGTCGATATATGACCCCAGGATTTGTTTTCAGGGCAGGTGTCATTTACAGGCCTGTAATGATTTGGAATATCCACTGACCATTAGCGCTGGCATTAAACCTGCAGTTGTGTGAAACGGCCACAAGGTGGCAGCAGTTCTCCCTTACCAAATCTGGTTACTAGGGCAGCAGAGCCTCAATGGAAGTCGTGTTCTAGATTGGAATGTAGAACGGAATGTGCCAGGAGAAAGCCCCTCAAGTTTGTCTCACTACTTCTTGTTCGTGTTTTTAATTTAATTTTTTATTTTTTATTACAGCAAGTTTGAGTACAACGATTAGCTTGTTGTAGGTGTGCAAGAGGTGGTTCTTTTACACATATACATATGTCTGTTCTTCCTGGGATCCTTTTCCCATGTACGTTATGACAGAATGTTGAGTAGTCTTCTCTTGGTACTCCGTAGGTCTTTGGTGATTATATACGTCTACTGTGTTTGTATCTGTCTGTTAACCCCAATATCGTAATGAATTCAATCCTCACACCTTTCCTTTGGTGAACCATAAGTTTGTTTAATGAATCTGTGATTGCCCTTCTCCGTGGAAATATCTGCCCTGGTATCAATTTATAGGTAACACCTATAAGTGATATGATATGATATGTGTCTTTCACTTTCTGACTTACTCCAAGTCACGTGATTACCTCGAGACTCATCTACGGTGCTGCAAATGGCATTGTGTCCTTTTTTTCCTTGGCGAATATTCTGTCTTAGCGAGGTCCATTTTCTGCAATGTGATTCCCTGAGGGCTGAGGATTAGCTGACCTGGGCAGCCTGACCCTGCCGGCAAGCCCTCCCCAGGTGTGCCTGGGTTGAGGTCAATATAAACAGCACTCCAGGCAGCAATAGCCCCTGCAGCTGTGCCTGACTCCATATTCTCTGCCCCGTCAGCAGTCTCGGGGCTGTGCTGGTGGGAGGGTGTGAGGGTCCACGGCTTTGTGGGTGGCCCGGTGTGAGTGGGGCTCTGCTGGACTTTCGGCAGGAGTTGCCAGGCTGCCACCTGTAAAGAAGAGGATGTGTCACCCATAACTTCCACTGGAATATCTCTCCGGGCTGAGGTGAGGAAGGAAAAAAAGGAGTGGGGGCCGGGACAGGAGGGGTATCTCAGGCAGGGCAATAGAAAGCTTCCAGAAGAGCGCCCGTGGCCAGTACCATCCTGGCTGACCTGCAGGCACCAAGTTGGTCTGCGTGCTGTCGCTGGTGTGGCTCCACGGCCCTTCCTCTAGGCTTTCAAGCCCTTGTACATATTCAGGTGTTTCACCTGGGAAGGGTGGGAACAGTTCAGCAGCATCTGGCCTGGGGCTCAGCTCACGTTTACTCACAGAGGCCTCGGCACGGTCTCCCAGCTTTGCAATGAGGATGCTCCTTGCGTGGGCGGGCGGGGCTGCTGGCTGTATGGGAGATGATTCCCCACCTCTGACCAATTTCAGAATTCTTTACCACTGGAGCAAGTGCCTTGGTAGTGTTTTCCTCTGTATAACTGTTAGGTTCAGTTTCTTTTTTTCTTTTTTGGTTCAAGTTAGATTTTATTCCTCATTTATGTATTTATAGATATAAGCATGGAAATAATTCATTCGTATAAATACATCAGTGTGAATGGAAGAACTTTATTTCTGTTTTATTTTTACATTTTATTTTTTAAAATTTTGAAATTTAATTTTAGTTATTTTTTTATACAGTAGGTTATTATTAGTTATCTATTTTATGCATAGACATGTATACAGGTCAATCCTAATCTCCCAACTCATCCCACCACCACCACCCCATGGCTTCCCCCACTTTGTGTCCATACGTTTGTTCTCTACCTCTGTGTCTCTATTTCTGCCCTGCAAACCAGTTCATCTCTACCATTTTTCTAGGTTCCACATATAGGCATTAATATACAATATTTGTTTTTCTCTTTCTGGCTTACTTGACTCTGTATGACAGTCTCCAGATCCATCAACTTCTCTACAAATGACCTAGTTTCATTCCTTTTTATGGCTGAGTAATATTCCATTTTATATATGTACCACATCTTTATCCATTCGTCTGTCTGTGGGCATTTATGTTGCTTCCATATCCTGGCTATTGTAAATAGTGCTGCAATGAACATTGTGGTGAATGTGTCTCTGTGATTTATGGTTTTCTCTGGGTATATGCCCAGAAGTGGGATTGCTGGATCCTATGGTAATTCTCTTTTTAGTTTTTTAAAGGAACCTCCATACTGTTCTCCATAGTGACTGTATCAATTTACATTCCCACCAATAGCGGAAGAGGGTTCCTTTTGTCCACACCCTCCCCAGAATTTGTTGTTTGTAGATTATCTGATGATGCCGATTCTAACAGGTGTGAGGTCTTACCTCATTGTAGTTTTGATTTGCATTTCTCTAATAATTAGTGATGTTGAGCAGCTTTTCATGTGCGTCTTGGCCATCTCTGTGTCTTCTTTGAAGAAACGTCTCTTTAGATCTTCTGCCCATTTTTGTATTGGGTTGTTTGTTTTATTAGTATTAAGCTGCATGAGCTGTTTATATATATTGGAGATTAAACCTTTGTCCATTGATTCGTTTGTGAACGTTTTCGCCCATTCTGAGGGTTGCCTTTTTCCATTCCCGTTTTTTTTAACAAAGAAAGAAAGAAAGCAAAAGAAGCAGAACACTAATGTGCGTGAAATATGCCTCTTGAAACTGTCGTTTTGAAATATGGACGTCTTTTGAATTTTTTGGTCGATATATGACCCCAGGATTTGTTTTCAGGGCAGGTGTCATTTACAGGCCTGTAATGATTTGGAATATCCACTGACCATTAGCGCTGGCATTAAACCTGCAGTTGTGTGAAACGGCCACAAGGTGGCAGCAGTTCTCCCTTACCAAATCTGGTTACTAGGGCAGCAGAGCCTCAATGGAAGTCGTGTTCTAGATTGGAATGTAGAACGGAATGTGCCAGGAGAAAGCCCCTCAAGTTTGTCTCACTACTTCTTGTTCGTGTTTTTAATTTAATTTTTTATTTTTTATTACAGCAAGTTTGAGTACAACGTTTAGCTTGTTGTAGGTGTGCAAGAGGTGGTTCTTTTACACATATACATATGTCTGTTCTTCCTGGGATCCTTTTCCCATGTACGTTATGACAGAATGTTGAGTAGTCTTCTCTTGGTACTCCGTAGGTCTTTGGTGATTATATACGTCTACTGTGTTTGTATCTGTCTGTTAACCCCAATATCGTAATGAATTCAATCCTCACACCTTTCCTTTGGTGAACCATAAGTTTGTTTAATGAATCTGTGATTGCCCTTCTCCGTGGAAATATCTGCCCTCGTATCAATTTATAGGTAACACCTATAAGTGATATGATATGATATGTGTCTTTCACTTTCTGACTTACTCCAAGTCACGTGATTACCTCGAGACTCATCTACGGTGCTGCAAATGGCATTGTGTCCTTTTTCTCCTTGGCGAATATTCTGTCTTAGCGAGGTCCATTTTCTGCAATGTGATTCCCTGAGGGCTGAGGATTAGCTGACCTGGGCAGCCTGACCCTGCCGGCAAGCCCTCCCAAGGTGTGCCTGGGTTGAGGTCAATATAAACAGCACTCCAGGCAGCAATAGCCCCTGCAGCTGTGCCTTACTCCATATTCTCTGCCCCGTCAGCAGTCTCGGGGCTGTGCTGGTGGGAGGGTGTGAGGGTCCACGGCTTTGTGGGTGGCCCGGTGTGAGTGGGGCTCTGCTGGACTTTCAGCAGGAGTTGCCAGGCTGCCTCCTGTAAAGAAGAGGATGTGTCACCCATAACTTCCACTGGAATATCTCTCCGGGCTGAGGTGAGGAAGGAAAAAAAGGAGTGGGGGCCGGGACAGGAGGGGTATCTCAGGCAGGGCAATAGAAAGCTTCCAGAAGAGCGCCCGTGGCCAGTACCATCCTGGCTGACCTGCAGGCACCAAGTTGGTCTGCGTGCTGTCGCTGGTGTGGCTCCACGGCCCTTCCTCTAGGCTTTCAAGCCCTTGTACATATTCAAGTGTTTCACCTGGGAAAGGTGGGAACAGTTCAGCAGCATCTGGCCTGGGGCTCAGCTCACGTTTAGTCACAGAGGCCTCGGCACGGTCTCCCAGCTTTGAAATGAGGACGCTCCTTGCGTGGGCGGGTGGGGCTGCTGGCTGTATGGGAGATGATTCCCCACCTCTGACCAATTTCAGAATTGTTTACCACTGGAGCAAGTGCCTTGGTAGTGTTTTCCTCTGTATAACTGTTAGGTTCAGTTTTTTTTTTCTTTTTTGGTTCAAGTTAGATTTTATTCCTCATTTATGTATTTATAGATATAAGCATGGAAATAATTCATTCGTATAAATACATCAGTGTGAATGGAAGAACTTTTTTTCTGTTTTATTTTTACATTTTATTTTTTTAAATTTTGAAATTTAATTTTAGTTATTTTTTATACAGTAGGTTATTATTAGTTATCTATTTTATGCATAGACATGTATACAGGTCAATCCTAATCTCCCAACTCATCCCACCACCACCACCCCATGGCTTACCCCACTTTGTGTCCATACGTTTGTTCTCTACCTCTGTGTCTCTATTTCTGCCCTGCAAACCAGTTCATCTCTACCATTTTTCTAGGTTCCACATATAGGCATTAATATACAATATTTGTTTTTCTCTTTCTGGCTTACTTCACTCTGTATGACAGTCTCTAGATCCATCAACTTCTCTACAAATGACCCAGTTTCATTCCTTTTTATGGCTGAGTAATATTCCATTTTGTATATGTACCACATCTTTATCCATTCGTCTGTCTGTGGGCATTTAGGTTGCTTCCATTACCTGGCTATTGTAAATAGTGCTGCAATGAACATTGTGGTGAATGTGTCTTTGTGATTTATGGTTTTCTCTGGGTATATGCCCAGAAGTGGGATTGCTGGATCCTATGGTAATTCTCTTTTTAGTTTTTTAAAGGAACCTCCATACTGTTCTCCATAGTGACTGTATCAATTTACATTCCCACCAATAGCGGAAGAGGGTTCCTTTTGTCCACACCGTCCCCAGAATGTGTTGATTGTAGATTATCTGATGATGCCGATTCTAAGAGGTGTGAGGTCTTACCTCATTGTAGTTTTGATTTGCATTTCTCTAATAATTAGTGATGTTGAGCAGCTTTTCATGTGCGTCTTGGCCATCTCTGTGTCTTCTTTGAAGAAACGTCTCTTTAGATCTTCTGCCCATTTTTGTATTGGGTTGTTTGTTTTATTAATATTAAGCTGCATGAGCTGTTTATATATATTGGAGATTAAACCTTTGTCCATTGATTCGTTTGTGAACGTTTTCGCCCATTCTGAGGGTTGCCTTTCTCCATTCCCGTTTTTTTTAACAAAGAAAGAAAGAAAGCAAAAGAAGCAGAACACTAATGTGCGTGAAATATGCCTCTTGAAACTGTCGTTTTGAAATATGGACGTCTTTTGAATTTTTTGGTCGATATATGACCCCAGGATTTGTTTTCAGGGCAGGTGTCATTTACAGGCCTGTAATGATTTGGAATATCCACTGACCATTAGCGCTGGCATTAAACCTGCAGTTGTGTGAAACGGCCACAAGGTGGCAGCAGTTCTCCCTTACCAAATCTGGTTACTAGGGCAGCAGAGCCTCAATGGAAGTCGTGTTCTAGATTGGAATGTAGAACGGAATGTGCCAGGAGAAAGCCCCTCAAGTTTGTCTCACTACTTCTTGTTCGTGTTTTTAATTTAATTTTTTATTTTTTATTACAGCAAGTTTGAGTACAACGTTTAGCTTGTTGTAGGTGTGCAAGAGGTGGTTCTTTTACACATATACATATGTCTGTTCTTCCTGGGATCCTTTTCCCATGTACGTTATGACAGAATGTTGATTAGTCTTCTCTTGGTACTCCGTAGGTCTTTGGTGATTATATACGTCTACTGTGTTTGTATCTGTCTGTTAACCCCAATATCGTAATGAATTCAATCCTCACACCTTTCCTTTGGTGAACCATAAGTTTGTTTAATGAATCTGTGATTGCCCTTCTCCGTGGAAATATCTGCCCTGGTATCAATTTATAGGTAACACCTATAAGTGATATGATATGATATGTGTCTTTCACTTTCTGACTTACTCCAAGTCACGTGATTACCTCGAGACTCATCTACGGTGCTGCAAATGGCATTGTGTCCTTTTTCTCCTTGGCGAATATTCTGTCTTAGCTAGGTCCATTTTCTGCAATGTGATTCCCTGAGGGCTGAGGATTAGCTGACCTGGGCAGCCTGACCCTGCCGGCAAGCCCTCCCCAGGTGTGCCTGGGTTGAGGTCAATATAAACAGCACTCCAGGCAGCAATAGCCCCTGCAGCTGTGCCTTACTCCATATTCTCTGCCCCGTCAGCAGTCTCGGGGCTGTGCTGGTGGGAGGGTGTGAGGGTCCACGGCTTTGTGGGTGGCCCGGTGTGAGTGGGGCTCTGCTGGACTTTCGGCAGGAGTTGCCAGGCTGCCACCTGTAAAGAAGAGGATGTGTCACCCATAACTTCCACTGGAATATCTCTCCGGGCTGAGGTGAGGAAGGAAAAAAAGGAGTGGGGGCCGGGACAGGAGGGGTATCTCAGGCAGGGCAATAGAAAGCTTCCAGAAGAGCGCCCGTGGCCAGTACCATCCTGGCTGACCTGCAGGCACCAAGTTGGTCTGCGTGCTGTCGCTGGTGTGGCTCCACGGCCCTTCCTCTAGGCTTTCAAGCCCTTGTACATATTCAGGTGTTTCACCTGGGAAGGGTGGGAACAGTTCAGCAGCATCTGTCCTGGGGCTCAGCTCACGTTTACTCACAGAGGACTCGGCATGGTCTCCCAGCTTTGAAATGAGGACGCTCCTTTCGTGGGCGGGCGGGGCTGCTGGCTGTATGGGAGATGATTCCCCACCTCTGACCAATTTAAGAATTGTTTACCACTGGAGCAAGTGCCTTGGTAGTGTTTTCCTCTGTATAACTGTTAGGTTCAGTTTTTTTTTTTCTTTTTTGGTTCAAGTTAGATTTTATTCCTCATTTATGTATTTATAGATATAAGCATGGAAATAATTCATTCGTATAAATACATCAGTGTGAATGGAAGAACTTTTTTTCTGTTTTATTTTTACATTTTATTTTTTTAAATTTTGAAATTTAATTTTAGTTATTTTTTATACAGTAGGTTATTATTAGTTATCTATTTTATGCATAGACATGTATACAGGTCAATCCTAATCTCCCAACTCATACCACCACCACCACCCCATGGCTTCCCCCACTTTGTGTCCATACGTTTGTTCTCTACCTCTGTGTCTCTATTTCTGCCCTGCAAACCAGTTCATCTCTACCATTTTTCTAGGTTCCACATATAGGCATTAATATACAATATTTGTTTTTCTCTTTCTGGCTAACTTCACTCTGTATGACAGTCTCTAGATCCATCAACTTCTCTACAAATGACCCAGTTTCATTCCTTTTTATGGCTGAGTAATATTCCATTTTGTATATGTACCACATCTTTATCCATTCGTCTGTCTGTGGGCATTTAGGTTGCTTCCATTACCTGGCTATTGTAAATAGTGCTGCAATGAACATTGTGGTGAATGTGTCTTTGTGATTTATGGTTTTCTCTGGGTATATGCCCAGAAGTGGGATTGCTGGATCCTATGGTAATTCTCTTTTTAGTTTTTTAAAGGAACCTCCATACTGTTCTCCATAGTGACTGTATCAATTTACATTCCCACCAAAAGCGGAAGAGGGTTCCTTTTGTCCACACCGTCCCCAGAATTTGTTGATTGTAGATTATCTGATGATGCCGATTCTAACAGGTGTGAGGTCTTACCTCATTGTAGTTTTGATTTGCATTTCTCTAATAATTAGTGATGTTGAGCAGCTTTTCATGTGCGTCTTGGCCATCTCTGTGTCTTCTTTGAAGAAACGTCTCTTTAGATCTTCTGCCCATTTTTGTATTGGGTTGTTTGTTTTATTAATATTAAGCTGCATGAGCTGCTTATATATATTGGAGATTAAACCTTTGTCCATTGATTCGTTTGTGAACGTTTTCGCCCATTCTGAGGGTTGCCTTTCTCCATTCCCGTTTTTTTTAACAAAGAAAGAAAGAAAGCAAAAGAAGCAGAACACTAATGTGCGTGAAATATGCCTCTTGAAACTGTCGTTTTGAAATATGGACGTCTTTTGAATTTTTTGGTCGATATATGACCCCAGGATTTGTTTTCAGGGCAGGTGTCATTTACAGGCCTGTAATGATTTGGAATATCCACTGACCATTAGCGCTGGCATTAAACCTGCAGTTGTGTGAAACGGCCACAAGGTGGCAGCAGTTCTCCCTTACCAATTCTGGTTACTAGGGCAGCAGAGACTCAATGGAAGTCGTGTTCTAGATTGGAATGTAGAACGGAATGTGCCAGGAGAAAGCCCCTCAAGTTTGTCTCACTACTTCTTGTTCGTGTTCTTAATTTAATTTTTTATTTTTTATTACAGCAAGTTTGAGTACAACGTTTAGGTTGTTGTAGGTGTGCAAGAGGTGGTTCTTTTACACATATACATATGTCTGTTCTTCCTGGGATCCTTTTCCCATGTACGTTATGACAGAATGTTGAGTAGTCTTCTCTTGGTACTCCGTAGGTCTTTGGTGATTATATACGTCTACTGTGTTTGTATCTGTCTGTTAACCCCAATATCGTAATGAATTCAATCCTCACACCTTTCCTTTGGTGAACCATAAGTTTGTTTAATGAATCTGTGATTGCCCTTCTCCGTGGAAATATCTGCCCTGGTATCAATTTATAGGTAACACCTATAAGTGATATGATATGATATGTGTCTTTCACTTTCTGACTTACTCCAAGTCACGTGATTACCTCGAGACTCATCTACGGTGCTGCAAATGGCATTGTGTCCTTTTTCTCCTTGGCGAATATTCTGTCTTAGCTAGGTCCATTTTCTGCAATGTGATTCCCTGAGGGCTGAGGATTAGCTGACCTGGGCAGCCTGACCCTGCCGGCAAGCCCTCCCCAGGTGTGCCTGGGTTGAGGTCAATATAAACAGCACTCCAGGCAGCAATAGCCCCTGCAGCTGTGCCTTACTCCATATTCTCTGCCCCGTCAGCAGTCTCGGGGCTGTGCTGGTGGGAGGGTGTGAGGGTCCACGGCTTTGTGGGTGGCCCGGTGTGAGTGGGGCTCTGCTGGACTTTCGGCAGGAGTTGCCAGGCTGCCACCTGTAAAGAAGAGGATGTGTCACCCATAACTTCCACTGGAATATCTCTCCGGGCTGAGGTGAGGAAGGAAAAAAAGGAGTGGGGGCCGGGACAGGAGGGGTATCTCAGGCAGGGCAATAGAAAGCTTCCAGAAGAGCGCCCGTGGCCAGTACCATCCTGGCTGACCTGCAGGCACCAAGTTGGTCTGCGTGCTGTCGCTGGTGTGGCTCCACGGCCCTTCCTCTAGGCTTTCAAGCCCTTGTACATATTCAGGTGTTTCACCTGGGAAGGGTGGGAACAGTTCAGCAGCATCTGTCCTGGGGCTCAGCTCACGTTTACTCACAGAGGACTCGGCATGGTCTCCCAGCTTTGAAATGAGGACGCTCCTTTCGTGGGCGGGCGGGGCTGCTGGCTGTATGGGAGATGATTCCCCACCTCTGACCAATTTAAGAATTGTTTACCACTGGAGCAAGTGCCTTGGTAGTGTTTTCCTCTGTATAACTGTTAGGTTCAGTTTTTTTTTTTCTTTTTTGGTTCAAGTTAGATTTTATTCCTCATTTATGTATTTATAGATATAAGCATGGAAATAATTCATTCGTATAAATACATCAGTGTGAATGGAAGAACTTTTTTTCTGTTTTATTTTTACATTTTATTTTTTTAAATTTTGAAATTTAATTTTAGTTATTTTTTATACAGTAGGTTATTATTAGTTATCTATTTTATGCATAGACATGTATACAGGTCAATCCTAATCTCCCAACTCATACCACCACCACCACCCCATGGCTTCCCCCACTTTGTGTCCATACGTTTGTTCTCTACCTCTGTGTCTCTATTTCTGCCCTGCAAACCAGTTCATCTCTACCATTTTTCTAGGTTCCACATATAGGCATTAATATACAATATTTGTTTTTCTCTTTCTGGCTAACTTCACTCTGTATGACAGTCTCTAGATCCATCAACTTCTCTACAAATGACCCAGTTTCATTCCTTTTTATGGCTGAGTAATATTCCATTTTGTATATGTACCACATCTTTATCCATTCGTCTGTCTGTGGGCATTTAGGTTGCTTCCATTACCTGGCTATTGTAAATAGTGCTGCAATGAACATTGTGGTGAATGTGTCTTTGTGATTTATGGTTTTCTCTGGGTATATGCCCAGAAGTGGGATTGCTGGATCCTATGGTAATTCTCTTTTTAGTTTTTTAAAGGAACCTCCATACTGTTCTCCATAGTGACTGTATCAATTTACATTCCCACCAATAGCGGAAGAGGGTTCCTTTTGTCCACACCGTCCCCAGAATTTGTTGATTGTAGATTATCTGATGATGCCGATTCTAACAGGTGTGAGGTCTTACCTCATTGTAGTTTTGATTTGCATTTCTCTAATAATTAGTGATGTTGAGCAGCTTTTCATGTGCGTCTTGGCCATCTCTGTGTCTTCTTTGAAGAAACGTCTCTTTAGATCTTCTGCCCATTTTTGTATTGGGTTGTTTGTTTTATTAATATTAAGCTGCATGAGCTGCTTATATATATTGGAGATTAAACCTTTGTCCATTGATTCGTTTGTGAACGTTTTCGCCCATTCTGAGGGTTGCCTTTCTCCATTCCCGTTTTTTTTAACAAAGAAAGAAAGAAAGCAAAAGAAGCAGAACACTAATGTGCGTGAAATATGCCTCTTGAAACTGTCGTTTTGAAATATGGACGTCTTTTGAATTTTTTGGTCGATATATGACCCCAGGATTTGTTTTCAGGGCAGGTGTCATTTACAGGCCTGTAATGATTTGGAATATCCACTGACCATTAGCGCTGGCATTAAACCTGCAGTTGTGTGAAACGGCCACAAGGTGGCAGCAGTTCTCCCTTACCAATTCTGGTTACTAGGGCAGCAGAGACTCAATGGAAGTCGTGTTCTAGATTGGAATGTAGAACGGAATGTGCCAGGAGAAAGCCCCTCAAGTTTGTCTCACTACTTCTTGTTCGTGTTCTTAATTTAATTTTTTATTTTTTATTACAGCAAGTTTGAGTACAACGTTTAGGTTGTTGTAGGTGTGCAAGAGGTGGTTCTTTTACACATATACATATGTCTGTTCTTCCTGGGATCCTTTTCCCATGTACGTTATGACAGAATGTTGAGTAGTCTTCTCTTGGTACTCCGTAGGTCTTTGGTGATTATATACGTCTACTGTGTTTGTATCTGTCTGTTAACCCCAATATCGTAATGAATTCAATCCTCACACCTTTCCTTTGGTGAACCATAAGTTTGTTTAATGAATCTGTGATTGCCCTTCTCCGTGGAAATATCTGCCCTGGTATCAATTTATAGGTAACACCTATAAGTGCTATGATATGATATTTGTCTTTCACTTTCTGACTTACTCCAAGTCACGTGATTACCTCGAGACTCATCTACGGTGCTGCAAATGGCATTGTGTCCTTTTTCTCCTTGGCGAATATTCTGTCTTAGCGAGGTCCATTTTCTGCAATGTGATTCCCTGAGGGCTGAGGATTAGCTGACCTGGGCAGCCTGACCCTTCCGGCAAGCCCTCCCCAGGTGTGCCTGGGTTGAGGTCAATATAAACAGCACTCCAGGCAGCAATAGCCCCTGCAGCTGTGCCTTACTCCATATTCTCTGCCCCGTCAGCAGTCTCGGGGCTGTGCTGGTGGGAGGGTGTGAGGGTCCACGGCTTTGTGGGTGGCCCGGTGTGAGTGGGGCTCTGCTGGACTTTCGGCAGGAGTTGCCAGGCTGCCACCTGTAAAGAAGAGGATGTGTCACCCATAACTTCCACTGGAATATCTCTCCGGGCTGAGGTGAGGAAGGAAAAAAAGGAGTGGGGGCCGGGACAGGAGGGGTATCTCAGGCAGGGCAATAGAAAGCTTCCAGAAGAGCGCCCGTGGCAGTACCATCCTGGCTGACCTGCAGGCACCAAGTTGGCCTGCGTGCTGTCGCTGGTGTGGCTCCACGGCCCTTCCTCTAGGCTTTCAAGCCCTTGTACATATTCAGGTGTTTCACCTGGGAAGGGTGGGAACAGTTCAGCAGCATCTGGCCTGGGGCTCAGCTCACGTTTACTCACAGAGGCCTTGGCACGGTCTCCCAGCTTTGCAATGAGGATGCTCCTTGCGTGGGCGGGCGGGGCTGCTGGCTGTATGGGAGATGATTCCCCACCTCTGACCAATTTCAGAATTGTTTACCACTGGAGCAAGTGCCTTCGTAGTGTTTTCCTCTGTATAATTCTTAGGTTCAGTTTTTTTTTCTTTTTTGGTTCAAGTTAGATTTTATTCCTCATTTATGTATTTATAGATATAAGCATGGAAATAATTCATTCGTATAAATACATCAGTGTGAATGGAAGAACTTTTTTCTGTTTTATTTTTACATTTTATTTTTTAAAATTTTGAAATTTAATTTTAGTTATTTTTTTTATACAGTAGGTTATTATTAGTTATCTATTTTATGCATAGACATGTATACAGGTCAATCCTAATCTCCCAACTCATCCCACCACCACCACCCCATGGCTTCCCCCACTTTGTGTCCATACGTTTGTTCTCTACCTCTGTGTCTCTATTTCTGCCCTGCAAACCAGTTCATCTCTACCATTTTTCTAGGTTCCACATATAGGCATTAATATACAATATTTGTTTTTCTCTTTCTGACTTACTTCACTCTGTATGACAGTCTCTAGATCCATCAACTTCTCTACAAATGACCCAGTTTCATTCCTTTTTATGGCTGAGTAATATTCCATTTTGTATATGTACCACATCTTTTTCCATTCGTCTGTCTGTGGGCATTTAGGTTGCTTCCATTACCTGGCTATTGTAAATAGTGCTGCAATGAACATTGTGGTGAATGTGTCTCTGTGATTTATGGTTTTCTCTGGGTATATGCCCAGAAGTGGGATTGCTGGATCCTATGGTAATTCTCTTTTTAGTTTTTTAAAGGAACCTCCATACTGTTCTCCATAGTGACTGTATCAATTTACATTCCCACCAATAGCGGAAGAGGGTTCCTTTTGTCCACACCCTCCCCAGAGTTTGTTGTTTGTAGATTATCTGATGATGCCGATTCTAACAGGTGTGAGGTCTTACCTCATTGTAGTTTTGATTTGCATTTCTCTAATAATTAGTGATGTTGAGCAGCTTTTCATGTGCGTCTTGGCCATCTCTGTGTCTTCTTTGAAGAAACGTCTCTTTAGATCTTCTGCCCATTTTTGTATTGGGTTGTTTGTTTTATTAATATTAAGCTGCATGAGCTGTTTATATATATTGGAGATTAAACCTTTGTCCATTGATTCGTTTGTGAACGTTTTCGCCCATTCTGAGGGTTGCCTTTCTCCATTCCCGTTTTTTTTTAACAAAGAAAGAAAGAAAGCAAAAGAAGCAGAACACTAATGTGCGTGTAATATGCCTCTTGAAACTGTCGTTTTGAAATATGGACGTCTTTTGAATTTTTTGGTCGATATATGACCCCAGGATTTGTTTTCAGGGCAGGTGTCATTTACAGGCCTGTAATGATTTGGAATATCCACTGACCATTAGCGCTGGCATTAAACCTGCAGTTGTGTGAAATGGCCACAAGGTGGCAGCAGTTCTCCCTTACCAATTCTGGTTACTAGGGCAGCAGAGACTCAATGGAAGTCGTGTTCTAGATTGGAATGTAGAACGGAAAGTGCCAGGAGAAAGCCCCTCAAGTATGTCTCACTACTTCTTGTTCGTGTTCTTAATTTAATTTTTTATTTTTTATTACAGCAAGTTTGAGTACAACGTTTAGCTTGTTGTAGGTGTGCAAGAGGTGGTTCTTTTACACATATACATATGTCTGTTCTTCCTGGGATCCTTTTCCCATGTACGTTATGACAGAATGTTGAGTAGTCTTCTCTTGGTACTCCGTAGGTCTTTGGTGATTATATACGTCTACTCTCTTTGTATATGTCTGTTAACCCCAATATCGTAATGAATTCAATCCTCACACCTTTCCTTTGGTGAACCATAAGTTTGTTTAATGAATCTGTGATTGCCCTTCTCCGTGGAAATATCTGCCCTGGTATCAATTTATAGGTAACACCTATAAGTGATATGATATGATATGTGTCTTTCACTTTCTGACTTACTCCAAGTCACGTGATTACCTCGAGACTCATCTACGGTGCTGCAAATGGCATTGTGTCCTTTTTTTCCTTGGCGAATATTCTGTCTTAGCGAGGTCCATATTCTGCAATGTGATTCCCTGAGGGCTGAGGATTAGCTGACCTGGGCAGCCTGACCCTGCCGGCAAGCCCTCCCCAGGTGTGCCTGGGTTGTGGTCAATATAAACAGCACTCCAGGCAGCAATAGTCCCTGCAGCTGTGCCTGACTCCATATCCTCTGCCCCGTCAGCAGTCTCGGGGCTGTGCTGGTGGGAGGGTGTGAGGGTCCACGGCTTTGTGGGTGGCCCGGTGAGAGTGGGGCTCTGCTGGACTTTCGGCAGGAGTTGCCAGGCTGCCACCTGTAAAGAAGAGGATGTGTCACCCATAACTTTCCACTGGAATATCTCTCCGGGCTGAGGTGAGGAAGGAAAAAAAGGAGTGGGGGCCGGGACAGGAGGGGTATCTCAGGCAGGGCAATAGAAAGCTTCCAGAAGAGCGCCCGTGGCCAGTACCATCCTGGCTGACCTGCAGGCACCAAGTTGGCCTGCGTGCTGTCGCTGGTGTGGCTCCACGGCCCTTCCTCTAGGCTTTCAAGCCCTTGTACATATTCAGGTGTTTCACCTGGGAAGGGTGGGAACAGTTCAGCAGCATCTGGCCTGGGGCTCAGCTCACGTTTACTCACAGAGGCCTCGGCACGGTCTCCCAGCTTTGCAATGAGGATGCTCCTTGCGTGGGCGGGCGGGGCTGCTGGCTGTATGGGAGATGATTCCCCACCTCTGACCAATTTCAGAATTGTTTACCACTGGAGCAAGTGCCTTCGTAGTGTTTTCCTCTGTATAATTCTTAGGTTCAGTTTTTTTTTCTTTTTTGGTTCAAGTTAGATTTTATTCCTCATTTATGTATTTATAGATATAAGCATGGAAATAATTCATTCGTATAAATACATCAGTGTGAATGGAAGAACTTTTTTTCTGTTTTATTTTTACATTTTATTTTTTAAAATTTTGAAATTTAATTTTAGTTATTTTTTTTATACAGTAGGTTATTATTAGTTATCTATTTTATGCATAGACATGTATACAGGTCAATCCTAATCTCCCAACTCATCCCACCACCACCACCCCATGGCTTCCCCCACTTTGTGTCCATACGTTTGTTCTCTACCTCTGTGTCTCTATTTCTGCCCTGCAAACCAGTTCATCTCTACCATTTTTCTAGGTTCCACATATAGGCATTAATATACAATATTTGTTTTTCTCTTTCTGACTTACTTCACTCTGTATGACAGTCTCTAGATCCATCAACTTCTCTACAAATGATCCAGTTTCATTCCTTCTTATGGCTGAGTAATATTCCATTTTGTATATGTACCACATCTTTATCCATTCGTCTGTCTGTGGGCATTTAGGTTGCTTCCATTACCTGGCTATTGTAAATAGTGCTGCAATGAACATTGTGGTGAATGTGTCTTTGTGATTTATGGTTTTCTCTGGGTATATGCCCAGAAGTGGGATTGCTGGATCCTATGGTAATTCTCTTTTTAGTTTTTTAAAGGAACCTCCATACTGTTCTCCATAGTGACTGTATCAATTTACATTCCCACCAATAGCGGAAGAGGGTTCCTTTTGTCCACACCCTCCCCAGAGTTTGTTGTTTGTAGATTATCTGATGATGCCGAATCTAACAGGTGTGAGGTCTTACCTCATTGTAGTTTTGATTTGCATTTCTCTAATAATTAGTGATGTTGAGCAGCTTTTCATGTGCGTCTTGGCCATCTCTGTGTCTTCTTTGAAGAAACGTCTCTTTAGATCTTCTGCCCATTTTTGTATTGGGTTGTTTGTTTTATTAATATTAAGCTGCATGTGCTGTTTATATATATTGGAGATTAAACCTTTGTCCATTGATTCGTTTGTGAACGTTTTCGCCCATTCTGAGGGTTGCCTTTCTCCATTCCCGTTTTTTTTAACAAAGAAAGAAAGAAAGCAAAAGAAGCAGAACACTAATGTGCGTGTAATATGCCTCTTGAAACTGTCGTTTTGAAATATGGACGTCTTTTGAATTTTTTGGTCGATATATGACCCCAGGATTTGTTTTCAGGGCAGGTGTCATTTACAGGCCTGTAATGATTTGGAATATCCACTGACCATTAGCGCTGGCATTAAACCTGCAGTTGTGTGAAACGGCCACAAGGTGGCAGCAGTTCTCCCTTACCAATTCTGGTTACTACGGCAGCAGAGACTCAATGGAAGTCGTGTTCTAGATTGGAATGTAGAACGGAATGTGCCAGGAGAAAGCCCCTCAAGTTTGTCTCACTACTTCTTGTTCGTGTTCTTAATTTAATTTTTTATTTTTTATTACAGCAAGTTTGAGTACAACGTTTAGGTTGTTGTAGGTGTGCAAGAGGTGGTTCTTTTACACATATACATATGTCTGTTCTTCCTGGGATCCTTTTCCCATGTACGTTATGACAGAATGTTGAGTAGTCTTCTCTTGGTACTCCGTAGGTCTTTGGTGATTATATACGTCTACTCTCTTTGTATATGTCTGTTAACCCCAATATCGTAATGAATTCAATCCTCACACCTTTCCTTTGGTGAACCATAAGTTTGTTTAATGAATCTGTGATTGCCCTTCTCCGTGGAAATATCTGCCCTGGTATCAATTTATAGGTAACACCTATAAGTGCTATGATATGATATTTGTCTTTCACTTTCTGACTTACTCCAAGTCACGTGATTACCTCGAGACTCATCTACGGTGCTGCAAATGGCATTGTGTCCTTTTTCTCCTTGGCGAATATTCTGTCTTAGCGAGGTCCATTTTCTGCAATGTGATTCCCTGAGGGCTGAGGATTAGCTGACCTGGGCAGCCTGACCCTTCCGGCAAGCCCTCCCCAGGTGTGCCTGGGTTGAGGTCAATATAAACAGCACTCCAGGCAGCAATAGCCCCTGCAGCTGTGCCTTACTCCATATTCTCTGCCCCGTCAGCAGTCTCGGGGCTGTGCTGGTGGGAGGGTGTGAGGGTCCACGGCTTTGTGGGTGGCCCGGTGTGAGTGGGGCTCTGCTGGACTTTCGGCAGGAGTTGCCAGGCTGCCACCTGTAAAGAAGAGGATGTGTCACCCATAACTTCCACTGGAATATCTCTCCGGGCTGAGGTGAGGAAGGAAAAAAAGGAGTGGGGGCCGGGACAGGATGGGTATCTCAGGCAGGGCAATAGAAAGCTTCCAGAAGAGCGCCCGTGGCAGTACCATCCTGGCTGACCTGCAGGCACCAAGTTGGCCTGCGTGCTGTCGCTGGTGTGGCTCCACGGCCCTTCCTCTAGGCTTTCAAGCCCTTGTACATATTCAGGTGTTTCACCTGGGAAGGGTGGGAACAGTTCAGCAGCATCTGGCCTGGGGCTCAGCTCACGTTTACTCACAGAGGCCTCGGCACGGTCTCCCAGCTTTGCAATGAGGATGCTCCTTGCGTGGGCGGGCGGGGCTGCTGGCTGTATGGGAGATGATTCCCCACCTCTGACCAATTTCAGAATTGTTTACCACTGGAGCAAGTGCCTTCGTAGTGTTTTCCTCTGTATAATTCTTAGGTTCAGTTTTTTTTTTCTTTTTTGGTTCAAGTTAGATTTTATTCCTCATTTATGTATTTATAGATATAAGCATGGAAATAATTCATTCGTATAAATACATCAGTGTGAATGGAAGAACTTTTTTTCTGTTTTATTTTTACATTTTATTTTTTAAAATTTTGAAATTTAATTTTAGTTATTTTTTTTATACAGTAGGTTATTATTAGTTATCTATTTTCTGCATAGACATGTATACAGGTCAATCCTAATCTCCCAACTCATCCCACCACCACCACCCCATGGCTTCCCCCACTTTGTGTCCATACGTTTGTTCTCTACCTCTGTGTCTCTATTTCTGCCCTGCAAACCAGTTCATCTCTACCATTTTTCTAGGTTCCACATATAGGCATTAATATACAATATTTGTTTTTCTCTTTCTGACTTACTTCACTCTGTATGACAGTCTCTAGATCCATCAACTTCTCTACAAATGACCCAGTTTCATTCCTTTTTATGGCTGAGTAATATTCCATTTTGTATATGTACCACATCTTTTTCCATTCGTCTGTCTGTGGGCATTTAGGTTGCTTCCATTACCTGGCTATTGTAAATAGTGCTGCAATGAACATTGTGGTGAATGTGTCTTTGTGATTTATGCTTTTCTCTGGGTATATGCCCAGAAGTGGGATTGCTGGATCCTATGGTAATTCTCTTTTTAGTTTTTTAAAGGAACCTCCATACTGTTCTCCATAGTGACTGTATCAATTTACATTCCCACCAATAGCGGAAGAGGGTTCCTTTTGTCCACACCCTCCCCAGAGTTTGTTGTTTGTAGATTATCTGATGATGCCGATTCTAACAGGTGTGAGGTCTTACCTCATTGTAGTTTTGATTTGCATTTCTCTAATAATTAGTGATGTTGAGCAGCTTTTCATGTGCGTCTTGGCCATCTCTGTGTCTTCTTTGAAGAAACGTCTCTTTAGATCTTCTGCCCATTTTTGTATTGGGTTGTTTGTTTTATTAATATTAAGCTGCATGAGCTGTTTATATATATTGGAGATTAAACCTTTGTCCATTGATTCGTTTGTGAA